>NC_052158.1:44923320-45131754 GCF_902713615.1 Scyliorhinus canicula
CTTCCGGTGGCGGCAATGCGGAGCTAAGCCGCACATTCGGCAGCTCCCGCTGAAAACGGACTTTGGGGCTCTTTTCAGGACCCCCAACGGAACTTTATCGGCAAATCCCGATGTGGGAAGAGGACAGGAGTCGACCCCTACGGTCCTGTGGTCCGGACCAGGAGTGGGGTAAGGAGAAAAACGGTGGAAGCACCCCCTGGAAAAGCGGGGGAAGAAAGACAAAATGGCGGCCGGCGGAGGCCCGGAGGCAGTGGGCGCAGGAGCAGCAGGCGACTCTGCTGCGCTGCTTCCAGGAGCTTAAGGTGGAAGCTGCTGGAGACCCAGACAGCCTAGGGGGCCGCGATCCGGGACCTGCAGAAGCAGGCCTCCGAAAGGGAGGATGAGGCCATGGCCATCGTGGGGAAGGTGGAGATGCACGAGGCGCTCCATAAAAGATGGCAGGAGCGGTTCGAGGAGCTGGACAACCGGTCAAGGCGGAAGAATTTGAATATCCTGGGCCTCACGGAGGGGCTGGGGGGGGTCGGACCTGGCGGCCTATGTGGTTGTTATGTTGAACTCGCTGATGGGGGCTAGGTCCTTCCAGGGTCCCTGGAATTAGAGGGGGCCCACAGAATTCTGGCTAGGAGGCCCAAGCCGAACGAGCCGCCGCGGGCGGTGTTGGTGCGGTTTCATCGGTTCGTGGATCGTGAGTGTGTGCTCTAGTGGGCCAAGAAGGAGCGGAGCAGCAAGTGGGAGAACACGGAGGTGCGGATCTTCCAGGACTGGAGTGCGGAGGGTGGCGAAGTGGAGAGCCGGGTTTAACTGGACGAAGGCGGTGCTCCACAGACGGGGTGTGAAGTTTGCAATTGTTGCAGCCGGCGCGTCTGTGGGTCACCTATAAGGATCGGCACCATTATTTTGAGTTCCCGGAGGAGGCGTGGGCCTTTGTGCAGGCGAGAAATTGGACTCAAACTGAGGGTCTAAGATGGGGGATGCTGTATAATACTGTACTTGTATTTGCTTGGTTTAATGTAAGATGTGGGTTGGCCTTCGGGTGGGTGGGGTGATGTCGTTATGTCTTTTTTGTATGGGTTTTTCTGTATGGGTCTGGTGAACGGGTTCGGGCAGGGTGGTTAACGGGGAGTTCGGGGAGCTGGTGGGGGGGACTGACAATGGGAGTTGCCCTAGAGGAGGCGGGGCTGGGCAGGGCGAAAGCCCGGGCTTTTTTCGGGTTTCCCGCGCTGGGAGATGGTGGGGCAGAGTCGGGGCTGAGAAGCACGGGCCGTTGCTGGCTGTTTTCTTTTCCCGCGCAAGAGCCGGGGGGGGGGGGGGGGGAGAGAGGAGGACCCGTTGACGGGCACGATGGAGGAGGGGTAGTCCCACGTGGGGAGGAGTCAGAGGCAGGGCGGGAGTCGCCGGGGGTCAGCAGAAGTTAGCTGGCTCACGGAAGTGCTATGGAGGGAGGGGCCCTAGCCTGGGGGGTGGGGCGGTGGGGGGGGGGGGGGGGGGGGGGGGGGTACCGGGTTGCTGCTGAAACGGTCAGGAAGGAGCTGGAGGATGCAGGGGTGCTGGAGGGGGGGAGTTGCCGCCGTGGGGAACTGGCAGGGCGGGGGACGCTGGCCGGTGGTGGGCAAGGGATGGGTTATGGCTAATCGGCAAGGGAGGGGTGCAGGGAGCCCTCTGATCCGGCTGATAACCTGGAATGTGAGGGGACTGAATGGGCCGGTCAAACGGGCCCGGGTGTTTGCGCACCTGAAGGGGCTGAAGGCGGATGTGCCATGCTCCAGGAGACACACCTGAGAGTGGTGGACCAGGTTCGGCTGAGGAAGGGATGGGTGGGCCAAGTATTTCACTCAGGGCTGGATGAGAAGAGTCGGGGGTGGCGATCCTGGTGGGAAGAAGGTGTCGTTTGAGGCGTTAAATGTGGTGGCTGACAGTGGCGGGAGATATGTGATGGTGAGTGGTAAGCTGCAGGGGGAGCGGGGGTGTTGGTGAATGTTTACGCCCAAATTGGGACGATGCAGGGTTTATGCGGCGTATGTTGGGCCACATTCGGGACCTGGAGGTGGGGGGCCTGATCATGGGGGGGGACTTCAACACGGTACTGGATCCCCCATTGGATCGATCCAAGTCCCGGACGGGTAGGAGGCCGCCGGCGGCTACGGGTGTTGAGGGGATTTATGGACCAGATGGGGGGGGGTGGATCCCTGGAGGTTTTCTTTGTCCTGAGCAGGGGGCTGGTTTCGAGGGTGGAGGATGTGGAATACTCCGCCATTGCCATTTCAGATCATGCCCCGCACTGGGTGGACCTCGGGCTGGGGGAAGGGAGGGACCAACGTCCGCTCTGGTGCTTGGAGGTGGGGCTGCTGGCAGACGAGGAGGTGGCCGAGAGGGTTCGGGGGTGTATCGAGAGGTACCTTGAGGCCAACGACAACGGGGAGGTCCGAGTGGGGACGGTCTGGAGGCATTGAAGGCGGTGACTAGAGGGGAATTGATCTCCATCCGAACCCATAGGGTGGGGGGGGGGGGGGGGGGGGGGGGTGAGCAGAGGGAGAGGGAGAGACTGATAGGGGAGATGGTGAGGGTGGATAGGAGATATGCGGAGGCTCCAGAGGAAGGATTGCTGGGGGAGAGGCGTAGCCTTCAGGCCAGGTTCGACCTATTGACTACCAGAAAGGCGGAAGCTCAGGTGGAGGAAAGCACAGGGGGCGGTGTATGGAGTATGGGGAGAAGGCGAGCAGGATGCTGGCACACCAGCTCCGAAAGCGGGACGCGGCCAGGGAGATTGGGGGAGTGACGGATGAAGCTGGGACGGTGGTGCGGAGGGGGGCAGATGTTAATGGGGTCTTCAGGGACTCTATGGGGAACTGTACCGGTCGGAACCCCCGGTGGAGGGGGGTGGAATGGGGCGCTTCTTGGACATGCTGCAATTTTCGAGAGTGGAGGAGGAGCAGGTGGAAGGACTGGAGGCGCCGATCGAGCTGGAGGAGGTGGTTAAAGGGATAGGGAACATGCAGTCGGGGAAGGCGCCGGGGCCAGATGGGTTTCCGGCGGAATTTTATAAAAGGTATGTGGACCTGTTGGGCCCCCTGTTGGACCTTTAACGAGGCAAGGGAGAGGGGGGGGGGGGGGGGGCTTTTCCCCCAACTATGTCACGAACGCTGATTTCCTTGATCCTGGAGGGGCCTGGTGCGGGGTGGGGAGGAGCATCGAGTGTCGCTTTATGCAGATGACCTGTTGCTGTACGTGGCGGACCCGATGGGAGGGATGCGGAGGTGATGAGGATTCTTAGTGAATTCGGGAGTTTCTCTGGGTATAAGTTGAACCTGGGCAAGAGCGAGTTGTTCGTGGTGCAATCCGGGGGATCAGGAGGAGGGGATTGGTAGGCTCCCACTGAGCAGGCAGGGAAGAGCTTCAGGTACCTAGGTGTCCAGGTGGCTGGGAGTTGGGGGGCCCTGCATAAGCTCAAACTCACAAGGTTGGTGGAGCAGATGGAGGAGGAGTTAAGAGGGTGGGATATGTTACCGCTGTCACTGGCGGGGAGGGTGCAGCCCGTTAAGATGACGGTGCTCCCGAGGTTTTTGTTCCCGTTCCAGTGCCTCCCCATCCTTATCCCGAAGGCCTTTTTTAGGAGGGTCAACAGGAGTATCACGGGATTTGTGTGGGCGCATGGGACTCTGAGGGTGAGAAGAGTGTTCCTGGAACGGGGCAGGGATGGGGGGGGGGGGGGGGGGCTGGCGTTGCCCAACCTCTGTGGGTACTATTGGGCTGCCAACGCAGCGATGGTGCGTAAGTGGGTAATGGACGAGGAAGGGCAGCTTGGAAGAGGATGGATGGTGGCGTCATGTGTTGGGCACGAGCTGGAGGCGCTGGTAACGGCGCCGTTGCTGCTCCCTCCAATGAGGTATACCACGAGCCCCGGTGGTGGCGACTACCCTCAAAATTTGGGGGCAATGGAGACGGCATAGGGAGAAGTGGGGGGCTCGATGGAGGCCCCATTACGGGGGAACCATCGGTTTGTCCCAAGGAGCATTGATGGCGGATTTCTGGGCTGGCATAGGGTAGGGGTTAGGAGGTTGAGGGACCTGTTTGTGGAGGGGAGGTTCACAAGCTTGGGGGAGTTAGAGTGGAAGTTTGGGCTCCCCCCGGGGAACATGTTTAGGTACATGCAGGTGAGGGCGTTTGCCAGGCGGCAGGTGGAGGGGTTCCCTTGCTGCCCCCACGGGGGGTGCGGGGCAGGGTGCTCTCGGGGTGTGGGTTGGAGGAGGGGGGATTTCGGACATATACCGGGTGATGCAGGAGGTAGACGAGGCCTTGGTGGAGGAACTGAAGGGTAAATGGGAAGAGGAGCTGGGGTGAGGAGATTGAGGAGGGGACGTGGGCGGATGCCTGGAGAGAGTGAATTCCTCCTCTTCCTCTGCGAGGCTTAGCCTCATACAGTTCAAGGTGCTGCATAGGGCCCAAATGACTGGGACGAGGATGAGTAGGTTTTTCGGGGGCGAAGACAGGTGCGCTAGGTGCTCGGGGGGCCCAGCAAACCACGCCCATATGTTTTGGGCTTGCCCAGCGCTGGGGGAGTTTTGGAAGGGGGTAGCAAGGACGGTGTCAAGGGTGGTGGGATCCAGGGTCAAGCCAGGCTGGGGACTCGCAATTTTTGGGGTTGCAGTGGAGCCGGGAGTGCAGGAGGCGAAAGAGGCCGGTGTTCTGGCCTTTGCGTCCCTAGTAGCCCGGCGGAGGATCTTGCTCCAGTGGAAGGATGCGAGGCCCCCAAGCGTGGAGGCCTGGATCAATGATATGGTTTGGGGGTTCATTAAATAGGAGAAGGTGAAATTGCTCTGAGGGGATCAGTACAAGGGTTCTTTAGGCGGGTGGCAGCCTTTCCTGGACTTCCTGCGGAACGGTAGGGAAATAAACAGCAGCAGCAGCAACCTGGGGGGAGGGGGGGGAGGGAGGGAAGTGGGGGAAGGGAGGGGGGGAAGGAAGGGAGGGAGGGAGGGGGGGAAGGGAGGGAGGGCTGGTTCGGTGGGAGGGAGAACATGGGTTTGTGGGATGTGGCGGGTGTATTTCTTTCCCTTTTGTTTGGGTGTTCTTTTGTTTTTTCTTTTGTTGGTAGTTGCTTTTGAAGTTGGGTGGGTGGTGTTCTTGGGTTGTTACCGCGGTTGTTTTGTTAATATTGTTATGATGTTTATATTTTGTAAAAATTTCAATAAAAATTATTTTAAACCAAACTCCCCAGGGACTTTCCTCAGTCAAACCGCAACGCATTAGCCCAGACTGAAAAAACACATTCCTCTGGTCAATTTCCCCTTCTGGCTCCTAAATGTTCCCAAGCTCTGCATAACAGAATTATTTTGAAAAACATCACCATTGCAGTCAGACACACTATAGCCCCAGGCTTTTAGTCCTTAAATTGTCCCAATATTTAGAATCCAATATTTATAAAATCCTCCATTCGTCACACCTTCCCCTGAAAAAAAATGAACCAGCAATGTAAACAGATGGCTTCATTTCTAAAACCCTTTCACGTTAAACAGTTCTTTAGATACATGCTACTTATACTCTACATATCATTTTTGTGGCCAATCCACCTACCCTGCCAATCTTTGGGTTGTGGGGTGAAACCCACGCAGACACCAGGGAGAAGTGCAAACTCCACACGGACAATGATCCAGGGTCGGGATTCGAACCCGGGTCCTCAGCGCCGTAGGCAGCAATGCTAACCACTGTGCCACTACATTTTTAAACAGGCAAAATATAACATGAATCTGGTCGTTAGTCTTCCTGCACTTTCCAGTAGTGATAAAACATCAGCAGTCACATTTTCTTTTCCTACCACATGTAGAATTTGTAAACTAAACTGTTGTAATAATAAACTCCATCTGAATAGTCTTGTGTTTTGGTTTTTAACATTTGTCCAGGAATTTTAATTGATTATTTATAATTTAATTTACTTTTTATTAATTCACGGGATGTGTTAGGCCAGCATTTATTGCTCATCCCTAGTTATCCTTCAGAAGTTGGTGGTGAGTTGCCTTCTTGAACCGCGCGGTCCCGGAGGTAGAGGTACACCCACTGTGCTGTTCCGGAGAGAGTTCCAGGATTTATCCCCAGCAACAGTGAAGGGACGGCGATAGATTTCCAAGTCAGGATGGTGGTGACTTTGAAGGTGCTAGCGTTCCAGGTATCTGCTGCTCTTGTCCTTCGAGATGGTAGCGGTCTTGGGTTTGTAAGGTGCTGTCTAAGGAACCCTTGGTGGTTACTGCAGTGCATCTTGTTGACGGTACACAGGGTATACATGGCTGCCACTGTTCATCGGTGGTGGAGGGTTTGAATGTTTGTGGAAGGAGGAACAATCAAGCGGGCTGTTTTGTCCTGGATGGTATAAAGTTTCTTGAATGTTGTTGCAGCTGCACTCATTCAGGCCTGGAATATTCCATTACACTCCTGACTTGTGCCTTGTAGGACAGGCTTTGGAGGGGGGGGGGGGGGGTCAGGAGGTTAGTTACTCGTCGTAGGATTCCTAGTGTGAGCTGCCCTAGTAGCCACAGTATTAAATGGCTAGTCCAGTTCAGTTCTGATCAATGGCAACCAACAGTGTGTTGATTGTGGGGGATTCAGCGATGGTAATGCCATTGAATGTCAAGGGTGATGGTGAGATCCTTGCTTGTAAGAAATGGTTATTGCCTGGCACTTGTGTGGCGCAAATGTAACTTGTCACTTGCCAGCCCAAGCCTGTTTATTGTCCAGGTCTTGCTGCTTTTGGACATGGACTGCCTCATTATCTGAGGAGTTGCAAATTGGGCTGAACATTGATCAGTCATCCGCAAACATCCCCACTTCTGCCCTTATGATGGAAGGGAGGTCATTGATGAAGCAGATGAAGAGGGGTGGGCCTCGGACACTATCCTGAGGAATTCCTGCAGTGAGACTTGGAGCTGAGATGATTAACCTCAAACCACTACATTTTCCTTTGTGCCAGTAGGATTCCAACCGATAGAGTTTTCCGCTGAATCCAGTTTAGCTTGGATTCTTTGATGTCATACTCTGAGAAATGTTGCCTTGATGTCAAAGGCAGTGACTCTCACCTCAACAACAGCTTCTCCCTGATAATCCTCAATACCGGGGCCCCGCAAGGTTGCATACTTAGCCCCTACTATATCCCTATTCACACGCATGACTGTGGCAAATGTGGCTCCAACTCTATCTACAAGTATGCTATTGACACGAACGTAGTGGTCGGATCTTGAACAACGATGAGTCAGAGTACAGGAGGGAGTTAGAGAACCTAGTGGCGTGGTGTAACAACAACCAATCTCTCCCTCAATGTCAGCAAAACTAAGGAGCTGGTCATTGACTCAAGAAGCGAAGAATCGTACACACCCTGTCTGCATTAATAGTGCCGAGGTGGAGATAGTTGACAGCTTCAAATTTCCAGGTGTGCACATCACCAACAATCTGTCCTGATCCACCCATGTCGACGACACGACCAAGAAAGCTCAACAGCGCCTATACTTCCTCAGGAAACTAAGGAAATTCAGCATTTCCACATTGACACTTAGCAATTTTTTCAGATGCACCAAAGAAAGTATGCATGTCTGGCAAAGAAACTACAGAGTCGTGAACACAACCCAGTCCATCACCCGAAACGATCTCCCATCCATTGACTCTGTCGACACCTCCTGCTGCCTTGGGAACGCAGGCAGCATAATCAAAGGCCCCTTCCATCCAGGATATTCTCTCTTCCAACCACTTCCATCGGGCAGGAGATACAAAACTCTGAGAAAACGTATTAACAGATTCAAAAACATCTTCTCCCCCACTGTTACCAGACTCCTGTATGACACTCTTATGGACTGAATTGATCTCTCCACACATCTTCTCTATTGAATAGTACTTACACTCTGTATGCTTCACCTGATGCCTGTGTCTATGTATTTACATTGTGTATTTATTGTATGTCCTATGTTTTTTATGTATGGAACGATTTGTCTGGACTCCAAGCAGAATAATGCTTTTCACTGTACCTCAGTATATGTGACAATAAATCAAATCCAAAATCTAAATCCACATCCTGCTCGGCTGGCAATCGGCAGCACCACCCAAGGTGCAGGCTGGCTGTCCGACCTGGTGGAATTTCTCATGTTGGAGAAAATAAAATTTGCCATTCGTGGATTGGAAGAAGGCTTCCACAAGCTGCTCACCAACCTGTTTCAAGACCTGTTCATAGCAAGAAACCAGAAGAGTAAGGGGGGTGGGGGAAGAGACACAGATGAGCCACGGGACAGAGAGGAAAGGGGGGCAACAGGAACATAAGGGGCAAGCAAGATGGACAAAGCCCATTGGGCAGCATGGTACACAGTGGTTAACACTGTTGCTTCACAGCGCCAGGTTCGATTCCTGGCTTAGGTCACTGTCTGTGCGGAGTCTGCACGTTCTCCCCGTGTCAGCGTGGGTTTCCTCCGGGCGCTTCGGTTTCCTCCCACAAGTCCCGAAAGACGTGCTTGTTAGGTGAATTGGACATTCTGAATTCCCCCCTCAGTGTACCTGAAGAGGTGCTGGGGTGTGCGACTACGGGATTTTCACAGAAACTTCATTGCAGTGTTAATGTAAGCCTACTTGTGACAATAGATTATTATATTACAAAAGCCGCAGGGGACCGGTCTGAGGTCAAGCTAAGGCCCAAACCAAACTCTAAATAGACGCTTATAAATATATGTTCCGGCCATATTGGGCTATGTAAATATGTATGCCAACTAAGGGGGGGGGGGTGGGGGGGGCCACAGCCACAGTTGCCGTGAAGATACTTGCTTGTGAACATATGTGTTAGATTTTTGGTGCGGTTTTGTAATTTTATAACTTGTTAGATATAAAATATGAAAACTCATAAAAACATTTCAAACCAAAAATGTTGGAACGCCAATACGAAACACAATGTCTCCTTCTGATGTTTGAATATTTTCTTTGGTGAATATTGAGTTCCTAGAAAATACCCAATGGTCTTCAATTCCTTAGTCATCCTCCTGTGGCAGTACAACACCCACATCACTTGCATCAATTGCACCTAAATGGCTTGGCATAAATAGGTGTCATCAACACTGGTGGGGTGGTTAACAGTCTTCAGATTTTCGAATGCCTCCCGTCTACTGAAAATATGTTTTTTTTTTCAGAAGTTCAGTCAGTGGAAACGGAGATGGCAGGGTTGATGGCGACACAAGCGACGTCGAAGGTGTTGGTCGAGGATCAGGAGAACCAGTCTCCTCATTTGCAAAATCTTCAGCAAGAACTGCCTAGTGGATGATCCCATCACAGTCTCCGCCAGAGGTCCCCAGCATCACACATGTCAGTCTTCAGCCAATATGATTCACTCCACATGATAGCAAGAAACGGATGAAGGATACTGCAAGACTATGGGTCCTGATAATATTCCTGCAATAGTACTGAAGACTTGTGCTCCCGCACCCCTAGCCAACCTGTTCCAGTACAGCTACAACACTGGTATCTACCCGGCAATGTGACAAATTACCCAGATGTGTCTTGTACACTAGAAAGAGGACAAATTCAACCCAGCCAATTACCACCCTATCAGTCTACTCTCCATCATCAGCAAAGTGATGGAAGGAGCCATCAACAGTGTTGTCAAAGCGGCACTTACTCAGCAATAACCTGCTCACGGATGCTCAGTATGGGTTCTGCCAGGGTCACTCAGCTCCTAACCACATTACAGCCCTGGTTCAAACATGGAAAAAAGAGCTGAATGCCAGAGGTGAGGTGAGAGTGATTGACATTGAAATCTAGGCATTTGATGAGTATGGCATCAAGGAGCCCTAGCTAAACTGGAGTCAATGGGTATCGGGGGAAAACTGCTGGTTGGAGTCATTCCTGGCACAAAGGAAGATGGTTTCTGGTTGGAGGTCAACCATCTGAGCTCCAGGACATCACTGCAGGAGTTCCTCAGGGTAGTGACCTAGGCCCAACTATCTTCAGCTGCTTCATCAATGATCTGCCTTCCATCATAAGGTCAGAAGTGAGGATGTTTGGAGATGACTGCACAATGTTCAGCACCATTCGCAACTCCTCAGATAATGTTGCAGTCCGGATTAAAATGCAGAAAGACCTGGACAATATCCAGGCTTGAGCTGACAACTGGCAAGTTACATTCGCGCCACACAAATACCTATAAGAGAGGATCTAACCATCGCCCCTTGACATTCAATGTTATTACCACTACTGAAACCTGCACAATCAACATCCTGGAGGTTACCGTTGATCAGAAACTGAACTGGACTAGCCACATTAATACTGTGGATACCAAGGCAGGTCAAGACTAGGATCCTATGACGAGTAACTCACCACCTGACCCCCCAAAGCGTGTCCACTATTTACAAAGCACAAGTCAGAAGTGTAATAGAATATTCTCCACTTGCCTGGATGAGTGCAGCTCAAACAAACACTCAAGAAGCTCAACACCATCCGGGATAAAGCAGCCCGCTTGATTGCTCCCCCTTCAACAAATCTTCAAAACCTCATCACCGTCAAACAGTGGCAGCCATGTGTACCATCTACAAGATGCACAGCAGTAACTCACTAAGGTTCCTTAGACAGCACATTCAAATCTACCACCACTACCATCTAGAAGGACATGGGCAGCAGATACATGGGAACTCCACCACCATAGCTTGGAAATATATCACTGTTCCTTCACTGTTGCTGGGGCAACATCTTGGAACTCCCTCCCTAACAGCACAGTGGGTGTACCTACACCTCAAGGGTTGCAACGGTTCAAGAAGGCAACTCCCCCACCGCCTTCTGAAGGGCAACTAGGGAAATGGGCAATAAATACTAGCCCAACCAGCAACACCCACATCCCATAAATTAATTTTAAAAATATAAAAACAACCCCAAAATGAATCTAATGCAACGGAAATATTAAAAGTTATTATCGGCCACGGCTTAGTTAGCACTCTCGTCTCTGAGTCAGAAGTTGTGGGTTCAAGTCTCACACCAGAGACTTGAGCACTGAGGCTGACACTCCAGTGCAGTACAGTCAGAGGTACCGTCTTTCAGATGAGTAAAAGCAAAACCCCATATAACGGCTGAGGTGAATGCAACAAATTCCATGAGACCATGTTGTCAAAGAGCAGGGAAGTTGTCCCTCATGTCCTAGTCAACATAATTAGCATCACAAAAACAGATCATGTGGCCACATTGCTGTTTGTGGGAGCTTGCTGTGCATTAACTGGCTGTCACGTTTCTGCAGTACAACAGTCCCTTGAATTCAAAAAACACTTTTGTTGGCTGTTAAGTACTTTTGGACACCCGAGTCAGTGAACGTTGATATAAAAACGCACGTCTTTCTTTCTCAGGGAAACATTAGGCTTGTGAATGGGAAATTTTAAACCCACTGATGGAGAAAGAGATAGATAGATAGAGAAATACAGCACAGAACAGGCCCTTCGGCCCACGATGTTGTGCCGAACTTTTGTCCCAGGTTAATCATAGAATTTTGGACACTAAGGGCAATTTTTCATGGCCAATCCACCCAATCTGCACATCTTTGGACTGTGGGAGGAAACCGGAGTACCCGGAGGAAACCCACGCACACACGGGGAAGATGTGCAGACTCCACACAGACAGTGACCCAAGTCGAAATCGAACTTGGGACCCTGGAGCTGTGAAGCAATTGTGCTATCCACAATGCTACCGTGCTGCCCTTAAGAAGAAGTTAATCTACACTCCATTATTCTACCCTAATCCATGTACCTATCCAATAGCCGCTTGAAGGTCCCTAACGTTTCTGACTCAACTACTTCCACAGGCAGTGCATTCCATGCCCCCACTACTCTCTGGGTAAAGAACCTACCTCTGACATCCCCTCTATATCTTCCACCATTTATCTTAAATTTATGTCCCCTTGTAATGGTGCGTTCCACCCGGGGAAAAAGTCTCTGACTGTCAACTCTATCTATTCCCCTGATCATCTTATAAACCTCTATCAAGTCGCCCCTCATCCTTCTCCGTTCTAATGAGAAAAGGCCTAGCACCCTCAACCTTTCCTCGTATGACCTACTCTCCATTCCAGGCAACATCCTGGTAAATCTCCTTTGCACCTTTTCCAAAGCTTCCACATCCTTCCTAAAATGAGGCGACCAGAACTGCACACAGTACTCCAAATGTGGCCTGACCAAGGTTTTGTACAGCTGCATCATCACCTCACGGCTCTTAAATTCAATTCCTCTGCTAATGAACGCTAGCACACCATAGCCCTTCTTCACAGCTCTATCTGACACTTGAATGACAACTTTCAAAGATCTATGAACATAGACCCCAAGATCTCTCTGCTTCTCCACATTGCCAAGAACCCTACCGTTAACCCTGTATTCCGCATTCATATTTTCCTTCCAAAATGGACAACCTCACACTTGTCAGAGTTAAACTCCATCTGCCACTTCTCAGCCCAGCTCTGCATCCTATCTATGTCTCTTTGAAGCCGACAACAGCCCTCCTCACTATCCACAACTCCACCAATCTTCGTATCATCTGCAAATTTACTGACCCACCCTTCAACTCCCTCATCCAAGTCGTTAATGAAAATCACAAACAGCAGAGGACCCAGAACTGATCCCTGCGGTACGCCACTGATAACTGGGCTCCAGGCTGAATATTTGCCATCCATCACCACTCTCTGTCTTCTATCGGTTAGCCAGTTTGTTATCCAACTGGCCAAATTTCCCACTATCCCATGCTTCCTTACTTTCTGCACAAGTCTACAATGGGGAATCTTATCAAATGCCTCACTAAAATCCATGTACACTACATCCATTGCTTTACCTTCATCCACATGCTTGGTCACCTCCTCAAAGAATTCAATAAGACTTGTAAGGCAAGACCTACCCCTCACAAATCCGTGCTGACTATCCCTAATCAAGCAGTGTCTTTCCAGATGCTCAGAAATCCTATCCCTCAGTACCCTTTCCATTACTTTGCCTACTACCGAAGTAAGACTAACTGGCCTGTAATTCCCAGGGTTATCCCTATTCACTTTTTTGAACAGGGGCACGACATTCGCCACTCTCCAATCCTCTGGTACCACCCCTGTTGACAGCGAGGACGAAAAGATCATTGCCAACGGCTCTGCAATTTCATTTCTTGCTTCCCATAGAATCCTTGGATATATCCCGTCAGGCCCGGGGGACTTGTCTATCCTCAAGTTTTCAAAACGCGCAACACATCTTCCTTCCTGACAAGTATCTCCACGAGCTTATCAGTCTGTTTCACACTGTCCTCTCCAACAATATGGCCCCTCTCGTTTGTAAATACTGAAGAAAAATACTTGTTCAAGACCTCTCCTATCTCTTTAGACTCAATACACAATCTCCCACTACTGTCCTTGATCGGACCTACCCTCGCTCTAGTCATCCTCATATTTCTCACATATGTGTAAAAGGCCTTGGGGTTTTCCTTGATCCTACCTGCCAAAGATTTTTCATGCCCTCTCTTAGCTCTCCTAATCCCTTTCTTCAGTTCCCTCCTGGCTATCTTGTATCCCTCCAGCGCCCTGTCTGAACCTTGTTTCTTCAGCCTTACATAAGTCTCCCTTCTTCCTCTTAACAAGACATTCAACCTCTCTTGTCAACCATGGTTCCCTCACTCGACCATCTCTTCCCTGCCTGACAGGGACATACATATCAAAGACACGCAGTACCTGTTCCTTGAACAAGTTCCACATTTCACTTGTGTCCTTCCCTGACAGCCTATGTTCCCAACTTCTGCACTTCAATTCTTGTCTGACAGCATTGTATTTACCCTTCCCCCAATTGTAAACCTTGCCCTGTTGCACGCACCTATCCCTCTCCATAACTAAAGTGAAAGTCACAGAATTGTGGCCATTACCTCCAAAATGCTCCCCCACTAACAAATCTATCATCTGCCTGGTTCGTTACCAAGTACCAAATCCAATATGGCCTCCCCTCTGGTCGGACAATCTACATACTGTGTTAAAAAAGCTTCCTGGACACACTGCACAAACACCACCCCATCCAAACTATTTGATCTAAAGAGTTTCCACTCCATGTTTGGGAAGTTGAAGTCACCCATGACTACTACCCTGTGACTTCTGCACCTTTCCAAAATCTGTTTCCCAATCTGTTCCTCCACATCTCTGTTGCTATTGGGGGGCCTATAGAAAACTCCCAACAAGGTGACTGCTCCTTTCCTATTTCTGACTTCAACCCATATTACCTCAGTAGGCAGATCCCCCTCGAACTGCCTTTCTGTAGCTGTTATACTATCTCTAATTAACAATGCCACCCCCCCCCCCCCCCCCACCTCTTTTACCATCCTCCCTAATCTTGTTGAAACATCTATAACCAGGGACCTCCAACAACCATTTCTGTCCCTCTTCTATCCAAGTTTCCGTGATGGCCACCACATCGTAGTCCCAAGTACCTATCCATGCCTTAAGTTCACCCACCTTATTCCTGATGCTTCTTGCATTAAAGTATACACACTTCAACCCATCTCCTTGCCTGCAAGTACTCTCCTTTGTCAGTGTTACCTTCCCCACTGCATCACTACGTGCTTTGGCTTCCTTAGTTGCTGGACTACAAATCCGGTTCCCATTCCCCTGCCAAATTAGTTTAAACCCTCCCGAAGAGTACTAGAAAACCTCCCCCCCCCCAGGAAATTGGTGCCCCTCTGATTCAGATGCAACCCGTCCTGCTTGTACAGGTCCCACCTTCCCCAGAATGCGCTCCAATTATCCAAATACCTGAAGCCTTCCCTCCTACACCATTCCTGCAGCCACGTGTTCAACTGCACTCTCTCCCTATTCCTAGCCTCGCTATCACGTGGCACCGGCAACAAACCAGAGATGACAACTCTGTCTGTCCTGGCCTTTAACTTCCAGCCTAACTCCCTAAACTTGTTTATTACCTCCACACCCTTTTTCCTACCTACGTCGTTGGTACCAATGTGCACGACGACTTCTGGCTGCTCACCCTCCCCCTTCAGGATCCTGAAGACACGATCCGAGACATCCCTGGCTCTGGCACCCGGGAGGCAACATACCTTTCGGGAGTCTCGCTCGTGACCACAGAATCTCCTATCTATTCCCCTAACCATTGAATCTCCTATTACTATTGCTTTTCTATGCTCCCACCTTCCCTTCTGAGCCCCAGAGCCAGACTCAGTGCCAGAGACCTGGCCGCTGGGGCCTTTCCCCGGTAGGTCATCCCCCCCAACAGCATCCAAAACGGTATACTTGTTTTGAAGGGGAACGGCCACGAGGGATCCCTGCACTGTCTGCCTGTTAGTTTTCTTTCCCCTGACTGTAACCCAGCTACTCTTGGGTGTGGCTACCTCCCTGTAACTCTATACTAACTCTGTAAAGTATACCAGCTACAGTGACATTACAAATATATTGTGTACAGGATTCTTACCGTAGGCTCCTGAGTGTTTCAGTGAATAGAAGAACATTACAGCACTGGAACAGGCCCTTCGGCCTACAAAGCCTGCGCCAATCCAAATATTTAGACTGACTATTTATAGCACAATTTTTTTTTGAAATTTTTTTAATTGGCTTTTCTCATATTTATAAAGTTATGTATACATTACACTTTTCTTGCCTGCACTAATTTACTTTATTTTACAGAGAGGTTTGCTTTGTCCTTCATTTAACTAACTCTATGTACATTTTGTTGCCCTCTGGATCGGTCTATGATTCCCCCCCCTGCCACCCCCCACCTGCCCATTGGTTTCAGCACCCTTCCTCTTCTCTTGTGGTTTGTCCACCTTCCCCCCCCCCCCCCCCCCCCCCCCCCCACCCCCCCAACCCCGGGTTGCACAGTCTTTTGGTTCCTCATCTTCTTTTTTCTTAGCTTACTCCTCGTTGCTGGCCTCGAACAGGTTTTGGAACAGGCCAACAAACTGCCCCCAAGTATCCAGGAAGCCTTCCTCTGACCCTCGGATGGTGTACTTAATCTTCTCCAGGTGGAGAAATTCCAAGAGGTCAGCGAGCCAGTCTGCAGCTGTGGGTGGTGCTGCCGATCGCCAGCCGACCAGATTCTCCGGCGTGCGATTAGGGAAGCGAAAGCAAGGGCGTTGGCCCCTTCCCCATGTGTAGCTCTGGCTGCTCTGATACCCCGAAGATTGCCACTATTGGGCATGGCTTCACCCTCACCTCCACAACCTTGGACATTGCCTTGGAGAGGGCTGTCCAGAACCCAGCATGCTTGGGACAAACCCAGAACATGTGGGTGTGGTTAGCTAGGCCCCTCTGGCACCGCTCACATTTGTCCTCCACCTCCGGCAAGAACCTGCTCATTCGAGTTCTGGTCCGGTGCACTCTGTGCACCACTTTCAGCTGTATTAGGCTTAGCCTTGCGCAGGAGGAGGTGGAGTTCGCCCTGCTCAGTGCTTCCCTCGAGAATCCCAATCCTCTGTCCCCAGTTCGTCCTCCCATTTTTGTCTGGTCTCGTCCAGTGGTATTCGAGCTCTGTCCATTAGGTGTCTGTATATTTTCCCACATAGCCCCTCCTTCTCATTGCTTGTGCCTCAGGTCCTCTAATAGTGTGTTTTCTGGGGCCCCGGGGTACCCTACTGTCTCTTTATGGAGGAAGTGTTTTATTTAGAGCTGTCTCAATTCCTTTTCTTTTGCTACTTTCCGCTTCCTCGTCAGATCTTCCAGTGTCGCCAGTCTGCACCCTACGTAGAAGTCCCCGATCGTCAGTGTGCCACTGTCCCGCTTCCATCTTTTGAAGGTGGTATTGGCATGGCGGGAGGGGGGTGAATTTGTGATTGCCGCAGATGGGGGCCATTTTGGTTATCCCGAAGTGCTGTCTCAACTGGGTCCATGTTCTCAGAGTGGCTGCTACCACTGAGCTCGTTGTGTACCTTGTTGAGGAGGGTGGGAGTGCTGCTGTAGCCAGGGCCCGGAGGGTCGTTCCTTTACCGGATGCCTCTTCCATTTGTACCCAATCTGTGTTGGGTTCTTGTACCCATCCACTCACTTTTTCTGCCGTTGCTGCTCAGTAGTAGTATTGTAGGTTCCGTAGAACCAAACCCCCTCTGACTTTTCCTCTTTGCGGTGTCGGTTTGGGAATTCCCAGGTTCTTCCCCCCCCCCCGCCACCCACCCACACACACACACATACAAACAACATGATTAGACTGTCTACGTTTGGAAAAAGACCTTGGGGATGAAGATCGGTATGGATCTAAACAGGAACAGGAACCTTGGCAGTACGTTCACCTTAATCGTCTGCACTCTCCCCACCAGGGAGAGTGGAAGTGAGCCCCACTGTTGAAGGTCTCTTCTTACTTCCTTCACCAGGCTGGTCAGGTTCCACTTGTGGATCTGTGTCCAGTCTCTGGCTATTTGGATCCCCAGGTAATTGAATCTGTTCTGGGCTGTTTTAAACGGGAGCCCCTTCAGCTCTGTCCCTTCCCCTTTTGGGTTCACTGGGAATACCTCGCTTTTGTCCAGATTAAGTTTGCAGCCCGAGAAGATTCCAAACTCTTTCAGTATTTGTAGTATTGCCTTCAGTCCCTCCTGTGGCTTCGAGGCACAGAGGAACAGGTCATCTGCATAGAGTGAAACTCTGTGCTCTCTGTCCCCTCTCCGGATTCTTTTCCAGCTCTTTGCGTCCTGCAGGGCTATCACCAGGGGTTCGATCGCTATTGCGAACAAGACTGGGGACAAGGGCCAACCCTGTCTTATTCCTCTCTGTAGCTGGAAGTATTCAGAGCTGGTGGTGTTAGTTCGGACATTCGCTTTGGGAGCGTTGTACAGGAGCCTCACACAGGCGGTGAATCCCAAACCGTTCCAGTACCTCGAGGATGTAGTTCCATTCGACTCTGTCGAAGGCTTTTTCTGCGTCCAGGGAGACGATCACCTCTAGTGTTCTCTCTCCGGGGGGTACTTATTGCATAAATGATCTGTATCACTCCATTCCCCGCCCGTTTGTGTGTCTATCAAGATGCATCTTAACCGTTGCTATCGTGCCTACCTCCACTGGCAACACGTTCCAGGCACCTACCACCCTTTGCGTGAAAAACTTTCTCCATACATCCCCCTCTCACCTTGAACCTGTGCCCCCTTGTAACATAGTCTCCCACCCTGGGAGAAACTATATAAAGTCAGAGATGATATCACAGCTGTGATTAAGGAGGGCACGATGGAGGATTCGAGCACTGAGGCAATATAGATAGAACTAAGAAATAGGAAGGGTGCAGTAACATTGTTGGGACTTTACTATAGGCCTCCCAAAAGCGAGCGTGAAGTAGAGGTACAAATATGTAGACAGATTATAGGACAATGTAGGAGCAATAGGGTGGTTGTGATGGGAGATTTTAACTTCCCCAACATTGAATGGGACTCATGTAGTGTTGGAGGCGTAGATGGAGCAGAATTTGTAAGGAGCATCCAGGAGAGTATTTTAGAGCAGTATGTAAATAGTCCAACTCGGGAAGGGGCCATACTTGACCTGGTATTGGGGAATGATCCCGGCCAGGTGGTTGGCGTTTCAGTTGGCGAGTACTTTGGGAATAGCGATCACAATTCCATAAGTTTTAGAATACTCATGGACAAAGATGAGAGTGGTCCTAAAGGAAGAGTTCTAAATGGGGGAAAGGGCAACTACAACAAAATTCGGCAGGAGCTCGGGAATGTGGATTGGTAGCAGCTGTTTAAAGGTAAATCCACATTTGAAATGTGGGAGTCTTTTAAAGAAAGGTTGGTTAGAGTGCAGGACAGACATGTTCCTGTGAAAATGAGAGATAGAAATGGCAAGATTAGAGAACCATGGATGACGGGTGGAATTGTGAGACTAGCTAAGATGAAAAAGGAAGCATATGTAAGATCGAGGCGACTCAAAACTGATGAAGCTTTGGAGGAATATCGGGAAAGTAGGACAAATCTCAAACGCACAATAAAGAGGGCTAAAAGGGGTCATGAAATATCTTTGGCTAACAGGGTTAAGGAAAATCCCAAAGCCTTTTATTTGTATATAAGGAGCAAGAGGGTAACTAGAGAAAGGATTGGCCCACTCAAAGACAAAAGAGGGAATTTATGCGTGGAGTCAGAGGAAATGAGTGAGCTTCTTAATGAGTAGTTTGCATTGGTATTCACCAAGGAGAGGGACATGATGGATGTTGAGGCTAGGGATGGATGTTTAAATACTCTAGGTCATGTCGGCATAAGGAAGGGGGAGGTTTTGGGTATTCTAAAAGGCATAAGGTGGACAAGTCCCCAGGACCGGATGGATCTATCCCAGGTTACTGAGGGAAGCGAAGGACGAAATAGCTGGGGCCTTAACAGATATCTTGGCAGCATCCTTGAGCACGGGTGAGGTCCTGAAGGACTGGAGAATTGCTAATGTTGTCCCTTTGTTTAAGAAGGGTAGCAGGGATAATCCAGGGAATTATAGACCTGTGAGCTTGACGTCAGTGGTAGGCAAACTGTTGGAGAAGATACTGAGGGATAGGATCTATTCACATTTGGAAGAAAATAGACTTATCAGTGATAGGCAGCATGGTTTTGTGCAGGGAAGGTCATGTCTTACAAACCTAATAGAATTCTTTGAGGAAGTGACAAAGTTAATTGATGAGGGAAGGGCTGTAGATGTCATATACATGGACTTCAGTAAAGCATTTGATAAAGTTTCCCATGGCAGGTTGATGGAAAAAGTGAAGTTGTATGGGGTTCAGGGTGTACTAGCTAGATGGATAAAGAACTGGCTGGGCAACAGGAAACAGAGAGTAGTGGTGGAAGGGAGTGTCTCAAAATAAAGAAAGGTGACTAGTGGTGTTCCACAGGGATCCGTGCTCGGACCACTGTTGTTTGTGATATATATAAATGATCTGGAAAAAGGTATAAGTGGTCTGATGAGCAAGCTTGCAGATGATACTAAGATTGGTGGAGTTGCAGATTGCGAGGCAGACTGTCAGAGAATACAGCAAAATAGAGATAGATTGGAGAGTTGGGCAGAGAAATGGCAGATGGAGTTCAATCCAGGCAAATGCGAGGTGATGCATTTTGGAAGATCTAACACAAGAGCAGACTATATGGTCAATGGAAGAGTCCTGGAGAATATTGATGTCCAGAGAGATCTGGGAGTTCAGGTCCATTGTACCCTGAAGGTGGCAACGCAGGTTGATAGAGTGGTCAATAAGGCATACAGCATGCTTGCCTTCATCGGACGGGGTATTGAGTACAAGAGTCGGCAGGTCATGTTACAGTTGTATCGGACTTTGGTTAGGCCACATTTGGAATACTGCGTGCAGTTCTGGTCACCACATTACCAGAAGGATGTGGATGCTTTAGAGAGGGTGCAGAGGAGGTTCACCAGGATGTTACCTGGTATGGAGGGTGCTAGCTATGAAGAAAGGTTGAGTAGATTAGGATTGTTTTCGTTGGAAAGATGGAGGTTGAGGGGAGACCTGATTGAGGTCGACAAAATTATAAGAGGTATGGACAGGGTGGATAGCAACAAGCTTTTTCCAAGAGTGGGGGTGTCAGTTACAAGGGGTCACGATTTCAAGGTGAGAGGTGAAAAGTTTAGATCATAGAATTTACAGTGCAGGAGGCCATTCGGCCCATCGAGTCTGCACCGGCTCCTGGAAAGAGCACCCTACCCAAGGTTAACACCTCCACCCTATCCCCATAACCCAGTAACCCCAACCAACATTAAGGGCAATTTTGGATACTGAGGGCAATTTATCATGTCTAATCCACCTAACTTGCACATCTTTGGACTGTGGGAGGAAACCGGAGCACCAGGAGGAATCCCACGCACACACGGGGAGGATGTGCAGAGTCCGCACAGACAGTGACCCAAGCCGGAATCGAACCTGGGACCCTGGAGCTGTGAAGCGATTGTGCTATCCACAATGCTACCGTGCTGCCCACCAATGCTACCGTGCTGCCCACTTTAAGGGAGATGTGCGTGGAAAGTTTTTTACACAGAGGGTGGTGGGTGCCTGGAATGCTTTGGCAGCTGAGGTGGTAGAGGCGGGTACGATAGCATCATTTAAGATGCATCTGGACAGACATATGAACGGGTGGGGAACAGAGAGAAGTAGATCTTGGTAAATAGGCAACAGGTTTAGATAAAGGATCTGGATTGGCACAGGCTGGGAGGGCCGAAGGGCCTGTTCCTGTGCTGTAATTATCTTTGTTCTTTTGTTTTTAAACTTCTCACTATTCACCCTGTCTATACCTCCCGTCATTTTGCAGACGTCAATCAGGTCTCCCCTCAGCCTCCGTCTTTCCAACGAAAACAATCTGCGTTTATTCAACCTCTCATCATAGTTAACACCCTCCAGACCAGGCAAAATCCTGGTAAACCTACTTTGCACTCTCTCCAAAGCATCATGTCTTTCTGGTAGTGTGGCGACTAGAACAATACTCAATATACCAAATGTGGCCGAACTGAAGTTTTATACAACTGTAACATGACCTGCCAACTCTTGTACTCAATGCCCGGCCGATGAAGGCAAGCATACTGTATGCCTTCTTAACTATCTTATCCACTTGCATTGCCACTTTCATGGAACTATGGACCTGAACACCCAGATCCCTCTACATGTCAATGCTCCTAAGGGTTCTGCCATTTACTGTATAATTCATACCTGAATTTGATATTCCAAAATGCATTCCCCGCCCGTTCACGTGCCTATCAAGATACATCTTGACCGTTTCATTTGTCCGGATTGATCTGCCCAACTCTCCAATTATCTATATTCTGTTTATTCTCTGACAGTCCCCTTCACTATCTGCAGCTCCACCAACTTGCTAATCAGGCCATCTACAGTTTCCTTCAGATCCTTTATAGGTATATTACAAACAACAGTGATCTGAGCACTGATCCCTGTGGAACACCACTAGTTACAGATTTCCATCCTGTTGCCAAGCACGTTCTTTATCCATCTAGGAATACACCATGCTGACAAATTAGGTCATTTGGGTGAATTCAAAAAGTGAATTTAATATGAGCTATAAATCTGTTCAGAAGATTGATAAAACATCAGACAAACACCACAATGTTTGGCTTAGTGGAAACTTTGGATTAATTAAAATATCAAAACATTTGAAAATGTTTTTTCTGACTC
The DNA here is from genome assembly GCF_902713615.1 of Scyliorhinus canicula. NCBI lineage: Eukaryota > Metazoa > Chordata > Chondrichthyes > Carcharhiniformes > Scyliorhinidae > Scyliorhinus > Scyliorhinus canicula. The sequence goes on from NC_052158.1 coordinate 44,945,406, forward strand.
TAATCCATGCCCATTCCTGAGACGTAACTCACTTTACCAGCACAGGGGGCACAGCATTAAAATTAAAGCTGGTGTTTTCAGCTACGTTGTGAAGAAGTGACAACAAGGTAGGTCGTGCAGGAGTCTCTGAGTGAATCTCACTGTACAACAGTGTTTAGTTTTGAATATTGATGAGTGATAGTTGATCTGGGGGTTCAGCCAACACCAAGCCATGGCACCACAGCTCTGTTCGAGTGGCTATTCAGCAGGTGTAGACCCAGACAGTGAATGTTGAGAGGCAATAGAGACTGTCACAGCCGAGACACATCCTGCCCTCCCCCTGACTTCCCAGCTGGAGTCACTGATGAGGAACGGGATTCCTGGCTGATTCTCCCCTCTGGACATGCTGAGGCTAATTGAAGTCCCTCCATTACTACCCCAGGAATGGCTCCTCCCCCGCATGCTTGTGCTGGTAGATCAGAAGCTGAAGCCTTTCCAACCACTGAGTATCTGATTGTCTTCTTGGTCAGAGTGAGAGTCAGTGAGTGACTTGTCCCTGACGCTGCACTGAAAAGATGCTGAGTTTATACAGCAGCTTCTATACAAATTGATGTCTTCTTTTAGTGACGTTTGGCGATCGGATCAAAGGTTAAATTGCCCTTCTTGAAAAAATTGGACTGATGGTGGGAGAGGTTGGAGACAGACACTGCTGAGACAGACAGTGCTTTGGAACGACAGCTCCCCTGTGTGAGCATTGGAGGGTGAATACCACAGACAACTCTCAGTGTAAGGGAAGCAAGTGAGCTGGCTCCAAGTGGGTGTGGAGATGTTGCTGTTTGGCAAGAGAGGAGGAGCAGCTGAAACAATTTTGGCACACGTCATACTGAAAGGGTTTGTTTCCCGTGTGGATTCACTGATGTTCCAGGATTGTGTGATCGGTTCATTAGAGAACTCACACCGATAGGGTTTCTCCCCATTTGAGTGTGTTGATGGATCAGGAGATACACTGACTGTGTGAATGTCTTGTTGCATCCCTCACCATTGAATTGCTTCTCCCCTATATGGGTCTGTTGGTGTTTTGAATGTTGTTGACTGTGCTTGGTCGCACTCCTCATGTCTGAAGGGTTTCTTCCCTATGTGGTGCCTCTGGTGCTTCAGGAGTGCGGAAGAGTGCGTGAAAGCCTTCTCACAAATATCACACTTGAAGGGCTTCTCCCCTGTGTGCATCCTCTGGTGCTTCAGGAGATCAGAGGATTGAGTGAAAGCTTTGTCACAAATATCACATTTGAAGGGCTTCTCTCCTGTGTGAATCCTCTGATGTATCAGGAGAGTTGAAGACGTTGCAAAAGCTTTATCACAAACCTCACATTTGAAGGGTTTCACCCCAGTATGCACATGCTGGTGCATATGGAGGCTCCATGATTTTGAGAATGATTTGTTGCACAGCTCACACCTGAACAGTTTCTCACCTGTGTGAGTGCGTTTGTGTGCACGGAGGTTCGAAGACTGCGAGAATGATTTATCGCACACCTCACAATTGAACGGTTTCTCTCCTGTGTGACTGCGCTGGTGATTAACCAGGTCCGATAATCGTGCAAAGTCCTTGTTACATATCTCACATGTGAATGGTTTCTCCCCTGTGTGAATGCGCCTGTGATATGCCAGAATTGATAATCGTGCAAATTTCTTGTCACAGACCTCACACTGGAATGGCTTCTCGCCTGTATGAATGTGCTGGTGTGCACGGAGGTGAGATGAGTGTGAGAATGATTTGTCACACACCTCGCACTTGAACGGTTTCTCTCCTGTGTGAAGGCGGCGGTGATATACCAGGTGTGATAATCGTGCAAAGTTTTTGTGACACACCTCACACGTGAACGGTTTCTCCCCAGTGTGAATGCGTTGGTGTATGCTGAAGTGAGATAAGTGTGAGAATGAACTGTCGCACACCTCACACTTGAATGGCTTTTCTCTTGTGTGACTGTTCCTGTGATTCACCAGGGTTGATAACTGTACAAAGCTCTTGTTACACACCTCACACTGGAACGGTTTCTCCCCAGTGTGGGTGTGTTGGTGATTCAGGAGCGTCCATGAGTCTGTGAACGCTTTGTCACACAACTCACACTTGAACGGTTTCTCCTCACTGTGGGTACGTTGATGTCTTCGGAAGGCAGATGAATGCGAGAATGATTTGTCACAGACCTCGCATGTGAATGGTTTCTCTCCTGTGTGAATGCGGCGGTGATTCACTAGGCCTGATGATTGTGTAAAGCTTTTGTTACACACCTCACACTTAAATGGTCTCTCCCCGGTGTGAATGCGCCGGTGATTCACGAGTGTTGAAGACTGTGCAAAGACTTGGTTACAAACATTGCACTTGAAGGGTTTCTCCCCGGTGTGAATCCTCTGATGTATCAGGAAGGACGTTGAATTTGTGAAGGATCTGTCACATACCTCACACTTGAATGGTTTCTCATCCATGTGGCTGTCCTTGCGTTATAGGTGGGAGAGTAGTTTGGTGCACCATGTATGTTAGGAGATCTTCTGAGCCTCTGAAGCCCTCCTCACGCTGGAACAGCCTCTCACCTGGAGGAATGGGTCAGTTGTTCTTGAGGCTCGATAAATGATTGAAGCTCTCACCACACTTGGAGCCCCCTTATAGTTCTTCCCAATCTCACCCTGACCGATCACCCACAGCCAAACCTTCAGAAAGGTTGATTCTGATGGAAGGTTCCACACCACTGACCAGTTTCAGATCTGATGATATGTCAAAGCTCCCCTGATCTGACCGATTTCCAGATGATGGTTTCACTGCCCAACCTTCTCTGTGTTGAGCAATGTTGTGAAGGGACTGGATGTCTTCTCACAGTTGTGAAATTGTTCTTTGGGTGATGGTCAGGATCTATCTGCGGTGTCTATCCTCTCTGTAGTCACTTGTATGGTATAGTGCAATCTTTCTGTAAAACAGGAAAAGGAAACGTGATTTCCTCCAACTCTCTCTTCTCCTTTACTGAAGGAGCTGACTCCTTAGTTAATAATAATCGCTTATTGTCATAAGTAGGTTTCAATGAAGTTACTGTGAAAAGCCCCTAGTCGCCACATTCCGGCGCCTGTTTGGGGAGGCCGGTACGGGAATTGAACCCGCGTTCTTGGCATTGTTCTGCATTGCAAGCCAGCTATTTAGCCCACTGTGCTAAACCAGCCTGCCACAATGAGTGCCAGTCTGCTATTCCCCTGTGTGGGAGATCAGATCTCTTTTTCCTCACTTGACTGTCACACACCCTCTGTTTCCAGCAGGGACACTGAATAGTGACCAGGAGCAGACAATGTGGCTACTTTCTTTCCTCCATACAGTCCCCATCTTTCCAGTCACCATTCGGGCAATGGAAAGACAATTGGGCTGAATATAGAATAGTCAATTCACTCTGAGCTTGAATAACTGAATGGTATCAATCCGGAAACATCCCACACTCCTCCCTCATCATCCCTGGGAATGTCCTATCCCACCAGCAGGTGGGGAAGTCTCAATATTGACTCCATGGAGTCTCATGGCTTCAAGTCAAACAAGTTCAACGAAAACTACCACTCCCCTCCCATCTGATGAATGAGTACTCCACCATGATAATCATCACTGGGGAAGTAGACTAAGGTCAAAATCCCAAAACTGGATGTCCACGAGGTGCAGCGAGCCATCAGCAGCAGCAGGATTGAATCCACCACAATCTCACAGCCTGGCACAGCCCTCATTCCATGATTATCATCAAACCAGTAGACAGACATGTCAGGGGCAGTTTTCAGTAAACTTTAGAGTCCTTTGAACCTAGTGTAGGTTATCATTTTAGAAACTGCATCCACCGCCCTATCAGATAGTGAATTTCAAATCTTAACCATACGTTGTGCAAAAAGATTTTGCCTAAAGTCGCCTGATTCTTTTCCAATCATTATTTATCTGTAACCTCAAGTTATCGACTCTTCTGCAAATGGAAACAGTTTCTCTTTATTTACTCTGTGCAAATCCCTCATGATTTTAAACCGCTCCAACACTCTTAGCTTTCTCTGCTCTGAGGTTAACAATCCCAAGGGCAGCACGGTGGCACAGTGGGTTAGCCCAGTTGCCTCACAGCGCGAGGTCCCAGGTTCGATCCTGGCTCTGGGTCACTATCCGTATGGAGTTTGCACATTCTCCACATGTTTGCGTGGGTTTCGCCCCCACAAACCAAAGATGTGCAGGGTGGGTGGATTGGCCACGCTAAATTGCCCCTTAATTGGAAAAAATGAATTGAGCACTCTACATTTATTCAAAAAAACATTCCCAGCTTCTCCAGTCTACCCTCGTAACTGTAATCCCTCAATCCTGGAACATTCCAGTAAACCTCTTCCATACCCTCCCAGAAAAATCAGAGATGGGGTGGGGGGGCGAAGGTCTTTGAGGGATTTGAAATGACAGGAAACATCCAGATCCCAACACAGACAGAACTGACTATTCACAGTCCACAGGATAGTAACCAGCTCCCAACACACACACAACTCAACAATAGGAAATCAGTGAGAATCCTCAGACACTCTGCCCCTCCCAGATAATTACACCTCACCTTCTCATATTCAGTAATGAACCATCAACAAAACTCAGCCTGTAAATCAGAAGGGAAATGCTCCCAATAAACACCCTCAATATCCAACAAACAGCCAATCAAACAGCTCAGCACAAAGCACCGAGTAAACAGGTTTCTGAGCTGGATCTTCTTACACAGCATAAGGGGCATTTCCACACCAGATTGCCCACAAGATAGTCAGACTGTCTGAACATTAGTGTGGATATTGTGCAATGTAATGATTGTAAATTGTGCTCCTTCACTCACCATCTCCTGACTTGGTTTTGAGTCCCTACAGGAAGTGAAGCAGCTGTGGTAGAGGAAGAGGAGAGAATGGGCAGAGTGGGTGGGCTCTCTGATTGACGCCTCCCACAGACAATCCAAATATTTCTGCAGCAACAGGAGTTTCCTGAAGTTTGGGAAACTGACCGGGAAAACGGAGGCGACTTTGAGCAGCAGATCAGGTGGGGATTTAAACTTGTCATTGTCCCATCTGAATAAAACCTCACTTATTGCAGTTCTCAGTTCCCCTGGTAAACGTTGACAGAGATTTCTCGTGGGAATAGCATTCTTCATACTCGGAGGCTTTCAAACTGCCATCATCAGTGTTGGATGTGGAGTCTCGGATGTGTTTGACAGCAGATCCGAAGAACAACTGAGTAATGTTTTCTCTTATCCATACAATAGCGCTCTCTCTTAACCTGGTGGCCCCCTTCTCCCCCCAACAATCCTTCCTCTCCTCACTGTGGTAAACCACTGAACATACATTACATGTATTATGGTACACTGCCAGTGTACTCCAGTTATTATGGTAAATCCCGGCCTGCTGGCTCCACCCAGCAGGCTCTGTATAAAAGTGTACGCTCTCCTGCACTGCCCCCATTCTTGGGTCCATCTGCCAGAGGCTTTACATCTCGCACAATAAAGCTACAATAGTTCACCATTCATTGAGTGGTCATTGATGTACATCAATTTATTGTGCTAGAATTTTGAAGATGAATGTCTTACTCAAGCCGGATCGCTTGGAGCTGAACCCACACGCAGCCGACGCCTCAGCAACTTTTGAGCACTGGCTAGTCTGCTTTGAAGGATATCTCAGAGCATCCGCTGAAGTCATCTCAGACCCACAGCAGCTCCAACTACTCTACGCACGGGTGAGCCCACAAGTCTTCCTCCTCATTCGGGACGCTCCCACCTACACGGAGGCGATAGAACTAGTGAAAGGACTATCAGGTGTTCGCCAGGCACCTCCTGACCACGAGACGGCAATTCCCTGGAGAGTGTCAGAACGATTTCCTGCATGCCTTGCTGGGTACTCTACTTGGCAGAAACTAGTTGCCAGGCGGTGTCGGCAGTCCAAAACACGGAGCTGCTGATCAGGGACGCCTATGTCACAGGCATTCAACCGCATCAAGGCGGACATTGCCAAAGCCACGATGCACGCAGTCGACGAGTCCCTCCCATTTCAGGTGGAGAGCGACGCATTAGATGTGGCTCTGGCCGCCACCCTCAACCAGGCGGGCAGACCCGTGGCTTTCTTCTCCCGTACCCTCCATGCCTCCGAAATTTGGCACTCTTCTGTCGAAAAGAAAGCCCAAGCCATTGTGGAAGCTGTGCGATGGAGGCATTGCCTGTCCGACAGGCGATTTACTCTCCTCACTGACCAACAGTCGGTTGCCTTCATGTTTAGTAACACACAGCGGGGCAAGATTAAGAATGACAAGATCTTGAGGTGGAGGATCGAACTCTCCACCTATAACTACGAGATCTTGTATCCCCCTGGGAAGCTCATGAGCCCCCAAGATGCCTTGTCCCGTAGTACATGTGCCAGCGCACAAGTAGACCGTCTTCGGGCTCTCCACAACGACTTCTGTCACCCGGGGGGTCACCTGGTTCTTCCACTTTATCAAAGCCCGCAACCTGCCTTACTCCATCGAGAAGGTCAGGACTGTGACCAGGGACTGCCAGGTCTGCGTGGAGTGCAAACCGCACTTCTACCGGCCGGACAGAGCGCATCTGGTGAAGGCCCCCCGCCCCTTTGAGCGCCTCAGCATCGATTTCAAAGGGCCCCTCCCCTCCACTAACCGCAATGTGTACTTCCTCAACATCATTGATGAGTACTCCCGTTTCCCTATCGCCATCCCATGATTTCTGCCACTGTCATCAAGGCCCTACACAGTATCTTCGCCTTGTTCGGTTTCCCCACCTACATCTACAGTGATCGTGGCTCCTCATTCATGAGTGATGAGCTGCGTCAGTTCCTGCTCAGCAAAGGCATCGCCTCGAGCAGGACGACCAGCTACAACCCCCAGGGGAACAGACAGGTGGAGAGGGAGAACACGACTGTCTGGAAAGCCGTCCTGCTGGCCCTTCGGTCTAGGAGTCTCCCCAGTCTCCCGCTGGCAGGAGGTCCTCCCCGATGCGCTCCACTCCATCTGGTCGCTCCTGTGCACTGCTACCAATGGAACCCTCACAAACGTGTGTTTGCCTTCCCCAGGAAGTCCACCTCCGGGGTCTCGCTCCCGACCTGGCTGACAGTTCCTGGACCCGTCCTCCTTCCGGAAGCAAGCAAGGAGACATAAATCAGACCCCCTCGTCGTAAAGGTCCTCCTCGTCCATGCAAACCCGCAGTACGTCTACGTGGCACACCATGACGGGCTGCAGGACACAGTCTCCCTCCGGGACCTGGCACCCGCTGGTTCCCCATCCACCATCACGACCACCCCCGATCTGGTACCGTCTCCCCCACCTCCGGTGGCGACCACAGCCACCCCCGCCCCTGCACCATTCCCCACCCTCAACAACGCCTATCACCGCAACCCCCGCCCCGGCAGCACCCATCCCCTCACCGGCTCAACTACTGGGTGAAGGAGAGGACAATACCCCCTGAGTCGCAGGTACTCACATCGGCGCCCACACCACAGCCGGGGCTGAGGCAATCGTGGCGGACGGTCAAAGCCCCCGACAGACTCGACCTGTAACTTTGCTTAACTCCCGCTGGACTCTTTTTTAAAACGGGATGAATGTGGTAAACCACTGAACATACATTTCATGTATTATGGTACACTGCCATTGTACTCCAGTTATTACGGTAAATCCCGGCCTGCTGGCTCCACCCAGCAGGCTCTGTATAAAAGTGTACGCTCTCCTGCACTGCCCCCATTCTTGAGTCCAGCTGCCGATGCCTTTACATCTAGCACAATAAAGCCAGTTCACCATTCGTCGAGTGGTCATTGATGGTACATCACTCACTTAGTGTTTTTCTCTCTCTTGCTCTCTGTTCCACCACGCTCTCTCCCATCCTCTTTCCCATATTCCCTCTCTTTTTCAGTTCTTTTTTTATTTGCTATCAGGAAGGTTGTTGTAACTGGGAGAAGGGTGGGGATTGGGGAGGAGTCTGTTTATTTCTATCATTATCACCGGCGGCTGCGAGAAACAGACCCTCAGATTCTAACAAAGGAAGATAGTGGATTGGAGGAAATCATATTTCCTTTTCCTGTTTTACCAAAGGATTGCACCGTCCTACATCAGAGACTACAGAGAGGATAGACCCGCAGAGAGATCCTGACCATCACCCAAGGAACAACTGCACAACTGTGGGAAGACATTCAGTCCCTTCTCACCAGGATTTGTCAACACAGAGCAGGATGGGCAGTGAAACCATCATCGGGTCAGGGGAGCTTTGACGTTTCATCAGATCTGAAACTGGTCAGTGGTGCGGAACCTTCCATCAGAACCAACCTTTCAGGAGGTTCGGTTGTGGGTGATTGGTGAGGCTGGGAAGTGTGAGTGGGCTCCAAGTGTCGTGAGAGCTTCAATCATTCATCGAGCCTCATGAACTACTAACGTATTTCTACAGGTGAGAGGCTGTTCAAGTGTGAAGTGTGTGAGGAGGGCACCACAGGCTCAGAAGATCGCGTCACACACAAGGTTCCTTTGTTGTACCACCTGTAACACAAATACAGCCGCATTGCTGAGAAATGGTCCAAGGTGAGGTGTGCGACCGATCCTTCACCAGTCATCGACGCTCATGATTCACCAACATATTCACACAGGGGAGAAACCATTCAGATGCAACGTGTGCAACAAATCTTTCTCGAGTTCGTTGAAGCTCCTTCTGTATTACAGGATTCACACAGGGGAAACTGTTCAAATGTGAGGTGCGTGACAAGACTCTCACAGAGTCAATGTATCTCCTGGCCAATCAACACACTCACATAGTGAGAACTAAGTGGCCTTTGTGATGGAGAGGGTGTGGGGTTTGGAAGCTCAGCTGGAGGTTGAATAGAACAATTATTGTTGGAGATGAGAGTGAAGGGGGAAAGCGAGAGGGAGTTTAAGATCTGGAGTCTTCCCCCAAGCTTTTTACATCAATTAGATCATGGCTAATCAATCTTAACTCTGTCTACCTGCCTTGGCTCTGTAATTCTGAAATTGCCCGAAACACAGTTTGAAATTTTCAACCCTCTTGCAGACTCATCAATTTTTGTGGGGAGCGAGTTCTGGATTTCTAGGGTATCATTAGAATATTACAAAGCTTTAGAGAAATTATTTTGGAGGTCACATTTTATAACCTCAGACTGAGTTCAAAGCCATTACAAAATGGACTCGGAGGGTCATGTGACTTTCTCTTATGGATTTGGTCTGGAACCTTTCAACCAAAGAAGAGATATCCTCAGTCATATACATTTAAAATTCAATGAGTTTTCCAAAACCTTTAACTTGATGGTTTTCCTCCAAACACAAAGACATTGATAATTCACTGTGAGGTGTGATCACCACAGGGAGTAAGAAGACTTCAGATAACTTTTTTAAAAATTTAGAATACCCAATTATTTATTTTTTCCAATTAAGGGGGCAGTTTAGCGTGGCCAATCCACCTAACCTGCACATCTTGGGTTGTGGGGGTGAAACCCATGCAGACACGGGGAGAATGTGCAAACTCCACACGGACAGTGACCCAGGGGCGGGATTCAAACCCGGGTCCTCAGTGCTGCAGTCCCAGTGCTAACCACTGTGCCACGTGCTGCCCCTGACTTTCGATAACTTGAATGGAATTACCATTGTCTTACATGGAAAGTGTCTGGGCTTGCTTGTACAGGTCACATGATAATGGTGGCAACTTTGCTTTATCGACAAGAAGCATCAAAAAGGGCAGTCAAGGCAGATCCACAGACAACCATCGTTAAGAAACAGGGAGAGACAGAGTGAGGAATCTAAGAAAAATCCTGGTCTGCTGCAAAGTAACTCGGTAGCTAAACATAACACACCAGCAGAACAGAGGTAAGGAACCTTCCCTCCGTCCCATGAATCAGATTCCATCTACCTGTTAAAGCAATGTTTGGAAATTCAACAGCGGAAGCCACAGTGACAACTCCACAAACTCAAAAACTTCACTTCAGACAATGCAACATCTCCACTTCAAAATCTCTCACGCCTTCACTGAATGTGGACTGAACTGATCCAATTTTCATGAGTATTGTTTTATCTGTAATTAATCTTTGTGTATCTGTGTGAATGGTACCATTTTTCCCAAAGTCACTTCCAGAGTAAGAGTGTCAAAATAAACTAACCTTTTGGAAGGCGATAACTGGAATAACAATATGTAGTTCACTAAAATTCAGACACTACCCCTGTTGGGCATCTTGACAAATACATGACGAGGATGGCAATAGAGGGATACGTGGCCCGGAACTGCAGAAGGCTTTAGGTTAGATGGGCAGTATTGTCGGCGCAAGCTTGGAGGGCTGAAGGGCCTGTTCCTCTGTTGTACTTTTATATGTTCTTTACTTTTCAAGTACAAAAGGCTTTGCTGGTGGGCTATTATGAATTGACTTTTTCACTCCCAGGGTAAGAAATACACTTTCTCAAACAAATACATTGTCCATTGCAACTTTGAAGAAACACCTGTAAAAGAGTCTGTATTTCTTCTGTCTGCTCCCTCGCTAGCAAGTTGCAGTTTCCTGGTGAATGAAAATGAAATGAAATGAAAATTGCTTATTGTCACGAGTAGGCTTCAATGAAGTTACTGTGAAAAGCCCCTAGTCGCCACATTCCGGCGCCTGTATGGAGAGGCTGGTACAGGAATCGAACCGTGCTGCTGGCCTGCTTGGTCTGCTTTAAAAGCCAGCGATTTAGCCCAGTGTGCTAAACCAGCCCCTGGTGAATGGGTGAGGGAGAGGTTCTGCAGCTCACTGAACCTGTTTAGGCAGAAACGAAAGAGAAAATGCTGGAAAATCTCAGATGGTCTGGCAGCATCTGTAGGGAGAGAAAAGAGCTAATATTTTGAGTCCAATGACTCCTTGTCAAATTAGTTTCGGCAGATTTTGGCATGCCTAAGAGGTGTGAATGGTGGGGGGAGGGGGATTTTGGTGGTTTCAAGAGGACGTGGTTGGGGGTTTTTTAGGAAGGAGAGGGGGGAAGTGAGTTGACGGTGACTTGGGGGGGTGGGGGCGAGGGATAGGTCCAACCATGGGGGAGACAGGGCGCCATCTTGTGTGGGCTTCAGATTGTGGAATTCGGGGGAGGGGGGGAGGGTGTTGGGAGCATTCCCGGAGGAGTGATGGCCGAGAGCAGGAGGGGATGGGGGGGGGGGGGGTGCGATCCCTCAATCCGGCTGGTGACATGGCATGTACGAAGGTTGGGAGACCGCTGAAACGGGTGAGAGTTTTTGCGCTTTTAAAGAATCTGAGGGCCGATGTGGTGCTGTTGCAGGAGACCCATTTGCGAGTGAAGGATCAGGCGGACCTGAAATCGATCTTGAACCTGAAAGCAGTCTAATCCAAGCCAAAGTAGCTGACCCCTACAGGAGTGGTGGCGGGGGTGGAGGGGGGAACGAGAGTATTGGCGGCATTTATGAAGGAAATGGAGGGAATGGACCCTTGGTGATTTTTGAATCGGGGGAAGGGTATGTGTTCTCCTTTTTCCTGCCGATGCACAAGGTCTACTCTTGGATCGATATTTTAATAATGGGGAGGTGGGTGAGGGAAGCAGAGTATTCAGCGATTGTGATTCCAACCATGCTCTACAACTGATAGATGTGGTTTTGGAGAGGGGGCCTGCCCAATGGCTGCATTGAGTTTGGTTGTGGGGCTGCTAGCAGATTTGGGTTTTGTGCACCGCTGACCAAGGTGGTGGTTGAGTACGTAGAGTTTAATAAGAATGGGGAGGTTTCACCCTCAATAGTATGGGAGGCTCTGAAGGCGCTGGTGAGGGAGGGTGCGATTGCATACAAGGCACATGTGAATAAGGAAGCAAGGTAGGAACTTGAGCGGTTGGCGAATGAGATACTGGAGGTGGGTGTGAAGTAATTGGGAGGACCCTACTCCAAAGCTTTCGGCTAGCAGGAAGCTGTTGCAAATAGTTTGATCTGGTATCCACGGATAAGGTGGTGCGGCAGTTGAAACGGCTGAAGGGGACAGTTTACAAGTACAGGGAGAAGGCCAACCGTCTGCTGGTGTGCCTGTTGAGGGCACAGACAGTTTCCTGAGAAATTATCAAGCTTTGAGGGAGCAGGGGAGAGCTAGTGTCAGTGCCGGAGAAGATGAAAGGAGTGTTTGAAGCGTTTTGTAAGAGCCATTGGGAGTGGAGGAAGTTAGGGAGGTGATAGGGAGTATGTAGTCGGGGAAGGCACCAGGGCCGATGAGTTTCCGGCGGAATTTTATAAAAGTTTGGAGACTGATTGGTGCCATTACCGGTGAAGATGTTTGTAGTCTCAGTGGCCCGGGGTCTCTCCTGGAGACGATGTGTCAGACATCCATTTTTTTGTTGAAAAAGTACAAGGACCTGGTGGAGTGTAGGTCATACACCCAATTTCATTGTTAAATGTGGATGCAAATATTCTGGCGAAAGTGCTGCCGCTCAGGTTGTAGGGGTGTCAGGGAGGATGAAACGGGGTTTGGAAAGGGTAGGCGATTATCTTCCAACATGCGGTGCCTAATGAATGTGATCCTGTCCCAGGCCGGGGAGGGGGAAGAAACAAGAGATGATTGTGGCATTAGATGCTGAGAAGGCTTTTGACAGGGTAGAGTGAGGGTACTTTTTGCAGTTGGAGCGGTTCGGGATAGGATCTAAGTTTGTGTCCTGGGTCAAACAGCGTTCGAAGGAATAACGTGAGCTCGGGTTATTTTCAGTTGCATTGAGGAACAACGTAAAAGTGCCTAATGTCACCCCTTCTATTCGTATTGGTGATAGAGCCGTTGGCCATCGTTTTGAGAAGGTCAGATAAATGGAGGGGGATAATAGGGGGAGGTGCATAGAGTGTCACTTTATGCCGATGCCCTATTGTTGTACATTACGGACCCTGTTCCCACGATGGGGGACATAATGGGGCTTTTACGGCAGTTTGGGGCTTTCTCCGGGTCCAAATTGAATTTGAAAAAAGCGACTGTTTTCCTGTCATTCCGCTGCACAAGTGGGTTTAACTTGGGTACTGCTGTTTCGTTTGACGAGGTCTCATTTTAGATACAGGTGGCTCGAGACTGGGGATGGCTCCAAAAGTTGAATTTTACAAATTTAGTGAGAGTACTTCAGCCGTCAGACATGTCAGTGAGGATGAGAAGAACATCGACCTGTTCTCAATGCAGGTTATCCTCCTGCAGCATGCGGCCAATGGCTTTAGAACCTTGCACATGAATGTAAGAACCATCACAAGGACCTCACACCGGCACCACATTAGTGAATTGATGTCAAATTCCATGGTGGGATAGTTCTTAATCCCTAATCCTGGATGTCCCCAAACAAAGATACTATGTTGGGGTCCATGCATTCCCTGGCCTTCACCGAAGTTGCTTGCAACTCATCACCTGCCTGCAGCAGACCGCAATGATGGGGGGCAGCAGGGAACTGTTTTGTAGAGCACCGTCCGACCGGTCCAGATGTCACAACCGCATCTGGAGCAGTCCATTCACTTCCTTGACCATCATACGCATAGGCAAATGAGTTTCATTGACATGTACCTGTGAATGTTTTTCAACTCCACACTGGAGTCACCAGCCACCGTTTCAGGGTTACCCGTTGCCTGCGAGGAGCGATCATTCCAGCTTTTGCTCTCCCTTAAAGATGAACTCCCTGCAAAATGTAACTACCATGGATGCTCCGTGGAAAACGGGCACCAGTCAGAACGCGCCCTATTAAAATAGTCTCCAGAGATTATCCTGCATCATCCTGTACGATAAGCATCGCATTTTCACAGAAGAGCTGGGCATTGAAGGAGTGGTTTTACTTGTAGTTCATAAATGGGGCCCCATGCTGCCATGAAAAGCAGAGACCCACGTAGATTCACTCGGTGACATTCTACATCTGGGGCATGTCTGCTATGCGGAAAATTTGTATGGCCCACGTGCCCTGGCTCGCCTGGTTGCGGTCAAGTTTATGTACATGTGGACTCTCGCGAATAGCACATCTGTGCCTTCCTTGTGCACTTGTATGCGGCGACTGCCTTATGCTGCACAGCTAACTCATGCTATCCCAAATCGAGCCAGTGATCAGTGCACCGTAACTTTCATGGCAATAATGCGTGACCTCCCAGTCCATGTGGTGCGAACTCTTACAGTACCTGTCACAAAACAGGTGTATGTTTTTGGGGTTGTTCATCCGTTTTGTATTTATATACTCACAAAATGTTCAAGAAACAATGTTCCAATATGGTTATTGTCTCAAAACTTTATTTACGTATAATCACTTTAATATGGGAATCCAGTGTACAAAGGGATTTATCCAAACATCCTCCATGTCATATAAATTGGAAGTATTGCCATTTACAAGTTACTTATCACACATTAACACAAACTGTTCTCTCTGGGGAATGCTGCTGCTGGCCCGGGGGATCGGTTGACCTCTAGGACTGATGGTCATTCATTCCTTGTTTAGTTGGTAAAATAAAACCTGCCTCATCAGCTGTCTGCTGTGAAGGAGCAGCTTCTCTGGTGGTATGTAGATGTCTGCAGTTGTGACAATAGATCTGGATGTTCAATTTCACCGAGTACAATCGAGGTGACAACATCTCTACACAGGTCCTAAATTTCCCAGTGAGTTGACTTTTGTTGAATGTGTTGAATGTTTTCACTCTGGCTGGCTCTCTGACTCTCAGCTCTGGGAATGATGTGGCAGCTTCATCAAAGTGAAATGTATCTTTCTGTTATTTCACTTTGATCTCGTCACTCACTCCTGTTACTATTTCTGACTTCAGTAGTTTTTTAGCTGTTGGAAGAGTAATCTGGGTGCAGCGTGATATTAATCACTGGACTGGACAACTTCCCATGCCTTCAGTAGGTGTGTTTCTCCACTTCAACATTGCCTTGTAGACATCGGTGCGAGATCTAGTCGATTTTATGATGATCCCTTTGACAATTTTCACCACTGACTCAGCTTCTTGACTGGGAATAGTGTGGAGATGGTATGTTGTGCTGAATTTCCCAATCAGTCATCATAATCTGAATTCTTCACTTGTGAATTGAAGGCCATTGTCACTCATCACAATGTCAGGAATGCCATGATGACTGAAGTGTGCTTTCAGGTGTTCTACAATCTCACTTGTAGTTATTGACTAACCTCCAGTAGTCTGAATAGTAGTCGATTATGACGAGATAATCAGTTCCAGTGAGAGTGAAGAGATGTACTCCAAGCTTCATCTATAGTCTGGAATGTCATGAGTCATGACCAGCGCTTTATCTTGCTTCGCTTGATATTCATTACAAACACTGCAGCACTGGTTGACGAGGTCTTTAAACTCATTGCTCATGTTTGACCAGTAGAGCACTTCTCTTTCCTTCCTCAGACCAGGCTCTATTCCTTGATGGCTGTGTGGATGTACTTCAGCGTCTCTGTATGGATAATGACCCGAGTCACTTGTACAAGATACCATCTTGGGCAATCCCTTCATCTATCTGCCCAATTCTCTCTTACAGCAACAGGCAGGTCCTTGATGGTTTCAGGCCATCCTTTCATCACAACTTCCAACATTAGAAGAGTTGAATCTCGTTGTGTAGTTTGTTTGATCTGAGCAAGACGCTGCTGGGTTGATGATTCCAGAGCATGTTGTGCTGTTGCTTCTTGTTGAATCTGGAAGATTTCACACTCTGCACTAGCTTCATCAACCTCCTTCAAAGAGCGTGCAGCACTTGACAGCATGTCGGTGATTTACATCTGTTTCCTTTGTTTGTACTTCACTTCTAAATTATATCTTTGCAAATGGTAACTTCCTTTGTAAACACTTTGGAGCAGATAGAAGTAGTTTAAGAAAGATGCTTTGAAGCGGCTTATGGTCAGACTCTACCATAATTTCTCTCTCCTAAACAGGTACGGTTGAAATGCTCACAAACAAAGACAATATCCAGGCACTCTTTCTCAATCTGTACATAGCATTGTTCAGTTTGTGTTAATGCTCTGGTTACAACTGGTTGTCCTTGCTGAAATATGGGTTGCTTCGAGTCCTGTTTCATTGGCATCTCACTGTAGGGTAACTTCATCAATGATGTCATAGTACCTCAGCACTAAGGCAGCATGTGGCGCAGTGGTTAGCACAGGGACTGCGGCGCTGAGGACCCGGGTTCGAATCCCGGCCCTGGGTCACTGTCCGTGTGGAGTTTGCACATTCTCCCCGTGTCAGCGAGGGTTTCACCCCCACAACCCAAAGATGTGCAGGTTAGGTGGATTGGCCACACTAAATTGCCCCCTTAATTGGAAAAAAATAATTGGGTACTCTAAATTTATAAAAATAAAAATAGTACCTCAGCACTGGCGTTGTTGATGTTTGATGTGAGTGAAAGCTGCTGCTTGTTCTGTTTCCCAACACTACTGAACATCCGTTGCAGTGGGCTGTGTAGAGATTCTCACAATAAATTTGCTTGAACTTGGTTTCAATAGTCGCTGTGTGGGTTTGCTGATGTTTCAGGAGTTCCAATAATTATGTGAATGTTTTATTATAGAGCTCACATTGATGGAGTTTATCCCATGTGATTATGTTGATAGAAATGGTGTCATACATCTCACACCTGAATGGTTTCCCAACAGTGAGAATTCACTGGTGCTTCAATAAATTGGAAGAGTGGATGAAAGCCTGTCACAGTCAGCGCACCTGAAGAGTTTCTCTCCTGTGTAAATTCACTGGTGGCCTAAGAGTGTTAAAGATGTCACACAAGCTTCATCACAAACCTTACATTTGAAGGGTTACTCCACTGTGTGAATGCCCTGATGGAGCAGGGGTTTTGCTGACTGTGAGAAAGATTTGTTGCACAAAATACTTGTGAATGGTTTATGCCCTGTGTGAAGGCATTGGTGTTTGCAGACATCTGATGACTGCGAGAATGTTTTGTCACACATCTCACATGTGAATGGTTTCTCCCCAGTGTGACTGCTTTGGTGTGAGCGAAGTACTGATGATGAGGAGAATGATTTGTCACACACCTCACACCTGAATGGTCTCTCTCGGTGAATCTTCTGGTGCTGCATGAGACTAGATGACTGTGAGAATGATTTGTCACACACCTCACACCTGAATGGTTTCTCTCCAGTGTGGACGCGATGGTGTTCACGAAGGTTTTCTGATCGAGCAAATGATTTGTCACACACGACACATGCGAATGGTCTCTCGCCTGTGTGAATGCGTTGGTGTTTGTGGAGATACGTTGACCGTGAGAATGATTTTTCGCACACCTGACACCTGAATGGTTTCTCCCCAGTGTGAATCCTCAGGTGCTGCAGGAGACGTGTTGATTGTGAGAATGATTTATCGCACACCTCACACTTGAATGGTTTCTCCCCTGTGTGAATGCGCTGGTGTACATGGAGATCTGAAGATGATGAGAATGATTTCTCACACACAGCACATCTGAATGGTCTCTCCCCTGTATGAATGCGTTGGTGTACCCGGAGATCGGATGATGATGAGAATGATTTCTCACACACCTTGCAATGAAATGGTTTCTCTCCTGTGTGAATGCGTTGGTGTATGCGAAGGACTGATGATGATGAAAATGATTTATCACACACCAGACAGGCAAATGGTCTCTCCCCTGTGTGAATGCGTTGGTGCACACGGAGATCTGATGACTGCGAGAATGATTTATCACACACCTCACACGTAAATGGTTTCTCCCCAGTGTGAATCCTCTGGTGCTGCAAGAGACGTGTTGACTGAGAGAATGATTTGTCACACACCTCACACTTGAATGGTTTCTCCCCAGTATGAATTCTCTGATGGAGCAGGAGGCTGGATGACTGGGAGAATGATTTCCCACACACCAGGCAGCTGAATGGTTTCTCCCCTGTGTGAATTCGTTGGTGTGAGCGAAGTACTGATGATGACGAGAATGATTTCTCACACACCACACACCTGAATGGCTTCTCTCCTGTATGAATGCGTTGGTGCACACGGAGATCAGATGACGACGAGAATGATTTCTTACACACCTCGCATGTGTATGGTTTCTCCCCTGTGTGAATGCGTTTATGTGAGCGAAGTACTGATGATGACGAGAATGGTTTGTCACACACAACACATGTGAATGGTTTCTCTCCTGTGTGAATGCGTTTGTGCACGCGGAGAGTTGATGATGACGAGAATGATTTGTTGCACATCTCACAGGTGAATGGTTTCTCTCCTGTGTGAGTGCGTTGGTGCATTCCGAGTGTTGATGACAAAGAGAATGATTTATCACACACCTTGCATGTGAATGGTTTCTCCCCAGTGTGAATCCTCTGGTGCTGCAGGAGACGCGTCGATTGTGAGAATGATTTATCACACACCTCACACCTGAATGGTTTCTCTCCTGTGTGAATCTTCTGGTGCTGCAGGAGGCTGGATGACTGAGAGAATGATTTGTCACAAACCACACACCTGAATGGTTTCTCCCCTGTGTGAATTCGTTGGTGTGAGCGAAGTGCAGATGATGATGAGAATGAATTGTCACACACCTCACAGGTGAATGGTTTCTCTCCTGTGTGAATGCGTCGGTGCACACGGAGAGTCGATGATAACGAGAATGATTTGTTGCACACATCACAAGTAAATGGCTTATCCTCTGTGTGAATGAGCCGGTGTTTCATCAGGCCTAAGAACTGTGTAAAGCCCTTGTTACACACCTCACATTCGAATGGCTTCTTCCCAGTGTGGCTGCGTCGGTGATTCTCGAATTTCAATGGATGTGTGAAAGCTTGATCACACTCTTCACATTCAAATGATTTCTCCTCCATGCTCCTGTTGTTACAGGTGGGAAAATTGATACGCCTCGAGTATTAGGAGATCATATGAACCTGTGGAATCCTCCTCACATACCTCTTATTTGAACGGCCTCTCACCTGTAGGAATGAATCAGTGGTTCCTGATGCTCAATGAGTAGTAGAGTGCCATCCTTCTGTAAAACAGGAAAGGGAAATATGATTTCCTTCAACTCCCTCTCCACCTTTCAACTGAGTGTTTGGGCCGTTGGACAGTAAGGAAAAGGGTCAGTTGCTACACCTTCTGTAATTGCAAGGAAAGGGTTAGGGAAGTGGGTGTGATGGAGGAGTGGACCAGGATGTCACGGCGGAAGTGGTCCCCACAGAATGGTGATGGGAGGATGATAGGTAAATGTGTTTTGTAATAGCATAATGCTGAAGTTGGCCAAATGGCAGAAGATGATCCTTTGAATGTAGAAGTTGGTGGAGTGAGGGCAAGAGGGACCATGTCATGGTTCAAAGAAGTCTTACAACACCAGGTTAAAATCAAACAGGTTTGTTTCAAATCATAGCTTTCGGAGCACAGCTCCTTCCTCAGGTGCTGAAGAAGGAGCTGCGCTTTAACCTGGTGTTGTAAGACTTCTTACTGTGCTCACCCCAGTCCAACGCCGGCATCTCCACATCATGGTTCAGAGAGGAAGGGGTGAGGTTAGAGGTGCAGGATCGGACGCAGTTGAGTGTCCTGTTAACCACAGCAGGGGTGAAACTTTGGTTGAGGAAAAAGGCAGACATGTCAGAAGCACTGTTTTTAAGGCGGCATCACCGGAACAGACAGGGCGAAGATGGAGAAATTGGGAAAATATGAGGGAGTGGGGGGTGATTAACAAATTTGTGGTCCTGTCCTTGCACAATTTGTAAATATGACCGTTGGTACTCCCTAACCTCTCCAATTGAAATAATTTGTCCACATGAAGCGTGGAATCTTCCCACCGCCATCGCTCTGGTTCCTCCCAAGGGTCAATCTCTGCTTTTCAATTCCATTCAGCCGCTCGGGCTCGCGCTTCCTCACATTCCAACTGCCGAACGCGGAGCGCCAACCGCCGCTGCGCGCGGCAGAACTACAACCCCCATCAGGCACCGCGGGCGGGCTCCCCATTCAATGGGGCCGGTCCACACTGCGCACGCACCATGGGTAATGTAGTTCCGGCTGGATGACAGCCTCGCCAAAACCGACGTCGGTTTTTTTCAGGCTTGAAGGGTTTGTGTTTTATTTCGTTCCTCTCACACTTTCTTTCTCCACTATTCATCCCCCATCCAACCCCACTGCCTCCCAACCCCAACCCATTCCTCCCAGGCCGTTCATTCATGTTTGCGGGGCCAATCTCACCTTCGCGTGCGGCTATTCGGTGGCTGCTTTCCTTCCTGGAGTCCAACGCGCAAGCGTAGTTGGTTAGAATCCAATGAGCATGCGCCCCGGCTCCCGCCAAGTGATCTGCATATTTAAAGCGACACTGTACTGTCCCTGTGGTGACCTGTGACTTAAATGGACAATCACATTCACCCTGAACAAGACTAATTTCAATATAGAGAGAGAGGATGATGGGTTTTAGCGGAACAAAATTCAACTAAAGCTGAAATAATTTCTAATGCAATTTATTGTTTGGCAATCACTGATATAAATTTGTTTTAGAGAGAGTGAGTTTGCAGACGCTTCTTGATTTTTAAAATTTGATTTCTTGTCACATGTACCGCAATACAGTGAAATGTATTTTTCTGCGACCGAGGAACGTACACAGTGCGTACGCAGTAGACACAAGAATAATCAACAGAGAACATTGACAAATGGTACATCAACAAAACAGTGATTGGTTACAGTGCAGAACAAGGGGCCAAACATGAACAATTGTGAGCGTGAGCAAGCTCAAGTCAGACATTGCATCCATCAGAACCAACCTTTCCATGGTTCAGCTGTGAGCCATCGACCAGCGTGAGGTTGTCAAGAAGTGTGAATAGGCTTCAGGTGTGGTGAGGGCTTCAATCATTCATCAACCAGAGAGCGGCATGGTGACGTAGTGGTTAGCACTGCTGCCTCATGGCACCGGGGACCTGGGTTCAATCCCGGCCCCAGGTCACTGTCCGTGTGGAGTTTGCACATTCTCCCTGTGTCTGCGTGGGTATCCTCTGGGTGCTCCGGTTTCCTCCCAGTCCAAAGATGTGCAACTTAGGTGGATTGGATATGCTACATCGCCCCTAGGTGGGGTTATGGGGATAGGGTGGGAGATTGAGCCTAGGTCAGAGGGTCACTGCAGACTTGATGGGCCTCCTTCTGCATTGTAAGGATTTTATGATTCTCCCGCAGGCCAAAGATGTGCAGGTTAGGTGAATTGGACAAGCTAAATTGCCCTTTCCTATCCAGGGTGCACTGGTTAGGTTATGGGGATAGGTTGGGGGAGTGGGCCTCTGTAGGGTGTTCGTTCAGAGGGTTGGTGCAGACTCGAAGGGCCGAATAACCTACTCCTCCACTATGAGGAAACCTTTCAGATGTGAGATGTGCAAGAAATAATTCTAGACAGGCATAGGAACAGGTGGAGGCCATTCAGCCTCTCGAGCCTGTCCCGCCATTCAAAGAGATTTTGGCTGATCTGTGACCCAACTCCATATACCTGCCATTGGCTCAAATCCTTTAATATCTTTGCTCAACAAAAATCTATCCATCTCAGATTTGAAATTAACAACTGTTCTAGCTTCAACTGCTGTTTGTGGGAGTTCCAAACCTCGACCACCCTTTGAGTGAAGAAATTCTCCCTAACATCTCTCCTGAACGGTTTAGCCCGAATGTTTAGATTATGCCCCTATTTTTAGAATCAGTGAAAATAGTTTATCTTTATCTACTCTTGTCTTTCTCTGTTAATATCTTGAAGACTTTGATCAGATCTCCCTTTAACCTTCTAAACTCTAGTGAAAACAGGTCTAATTTGAGTAATCTCTCCTCGTAACTTAACCCCTGTAGTCCATACATCATTTTTGAAAACCTACGTTGCACTCCCCCCAAGGCTAAAATATCCTTCCTGAGGAGTGGTGCCCAGAACTGCTGACAGTACTCCAAGTGGGGTCTAACCAGGGTTTTGTTTCGCTGCAGCATAACTCCTGTGACTTTATATTCCAATCCTCTAGATATAAAGGCTGGAAAGGGCAGCACGGTGGCGCAATGGCTAGCACTTCTATCTTACGGCACCGAGGTCCCAGGTTCGATCCCGGCTCTGGGTCACTGTCCGTATGGAGTTTGCACATTCTTCCCGTGTTTGCGTGGGTTTCGCCCCCACAATCTAAAGGTGTGCATGGTAGGTGGATTGGCCACGCTAAAATTGTCCCTTAATTGGAAAAATAAATTGGGTACTCCAAATTTAAAAAAATATATATAAATGCTAGCATTCCATTAGCCTTTTTGATTATTTTCTGCACTTGTTCATGGCATTTTAAGGATCTATCCATAAAGCAGCCACACAGGAGAGAAGCCGTTTATGTGTGACATGTGTTGAGTATTACGATCCCAGGCCAGACCCCAACAGTGGCTCAGAAACTGGACCCAAAGCCCAATATTCTAGTTTATTTATAAGACTGTCCAGGAGCGATTGCATGAAAAAATATGGATTTGGTATTTTTAAAATAAAATTTTATTGGGAATACGATATTAAACTCTTTAACTTGACACCCGAAAAGAACAGTTTACAGTTACCTTTTAAAAAACTATTAGTCCTTCCGGTGATGGCTATGGAGTGGTCGCACGCAAGGTGGCCCCCCGATGAAAACTGTGAAACAACATTTTAACCCCATCAAACCGGCAGCAAATTATCCAAACCTCCCCCCCCCCGCCCAACCTAAACCCAGCAGACCACATCAAGGAGGAGTCCGAAAAAGGAACATGGGAAAGAGCCAGCCGATCACCAAGAAGATCAACAAGGATGGGGGAAAGAGAAAACTCGACCTCGGAGCCAGCAGCCACACAAGGTGGCAAGGAAACAGGAAGGGCTAATTCCATGGAGTTCTCAGTGCATCTCAGGCACTGATGGACAAGCTCATGGGCTTCATCACCACTGAGCTCCAGAGGTACAGAGAGGAGCAGAAAACAGATCTCCTGCCAGCTGTCGAGATAGCGGTGGAGAGAGCGATGGCCCTCATGAGGGACCCGGAGAAGCCGCCACAGACCAAGGAGACCGTGGACACCCAAGCTCAACTGCCTGAATAAGACTCAGGAAGGCCGAAGAGAGAAAATCGACGATCAAGAAAATAGGTCTCACCGCCAAATCTTTAGAATCGTGGGTATGCTGGAGGGGAGAAACCTTACTGAATGCATCTCAGAGATGTTCGGGAATCTGGTCAGTAAAGAGGGTTTCGCCAAACCTTTACCGGGCAGCACGGTAGCATGGTGGTTAGCATCAATGCTTCACAGCTCCAGGGTCCCAGGTTCGATTCCAGGCTGGGTCACTGTCTGTGCGGAGTCTGCACGTCCTCCCCGTGTGTGCGTGGGTTTCCTCCGGGTGCTCCGGTTTCCTCCCACAGTCCAAAGATGCGCAGGTTAGGTGGATTGGCCAGGCTAAATTGCCCTTAGTGTCCTAAAAAAAAATAATGTTAATGGGGGTTGTTGAGTTACTGGTATAGGGTGGATACGTGGGCTTGAGTAGGGTGATCATTGCTCGGCACAACATTGAGGGCCGAAGGGCCTGTTCTGTGCTGTACTGTTCTAATTCTAAAAAAAAAACCCCTGGAGGTGGACCGCGCCCACAGATCGATTTGAAAGCGGCCCAGAACCAGGGAACCTTCACAGATGATGATTGGGAAATTCCACAGATACCAAGATAAAGAATGAATCCTGATATGGGCAAAAAGTACGAGAGAGTGCAAAGGGGAGGGATGTCCCATTCGCTTGTACCAGGACATTGCGGCGGACCCGGCCAAGCCCCTGGCCGAATTTAACAGCACCAAATCCGCCCTCTACAAGAGCAAGGTGCAGTTTGGCATGCTCTACCCTGCCAGGTTATGGGTCACACACCAGGCAAAGGATTATTACTTCAACACCCCTGAGAAGGCCAACAATTCTGTTCAGAACAACTTAGACAGACAGTAAGAGCGCACGAGTGAGAAGGCGGAGCACGAAGGCCAAGGGAAAGATAGATAGGAAATGATTCGCAGAGAGGTTGGGTCGGGGGGGGGGGGGGGGGGGGGGGGCGGCTAAACAGGCATGGAAAGGATGCTGCTACACTAGCAAGTAAGCTGGTGTACGAGAGTATGGTGAAGGAGGAGGCCGCATCACACCTTCCTGGAGGGAATGGGCACCCAGCAGGAGGAAGAAGAAACATGGAAGTTCAGGGGAAACAAAGGTCAGGGGTATGGAGGGAGGACAGAGCCGAGGGGTGGGGGGGGGGGAACTAGAAGGGGGAAACACAAGGGAAAGGGGGAGTGGGAAGCGATGGACGGAGGGGGGGGGGGGGGGGCTGGAGTGCTGGTGGCAATAGGCTGCACGTGCAGCCGGCGAGAAAAGGAAGCAGTTGGCGGCCATCTTGAATGGTCCGAGAATGAGGGGAGGCCACAGGGCCGGGCCCAAATGGTGAATATGGTTCACCCCACATGAGGCCACCCCCTTCCACAAAGGTGCATGGAACGTGAGGAGCCTCAACGGGGCGGTAAAGAGATCCAGAGTCCTTGTCCATTTTAAGAGTCAGACACACCTGAGGAAGAGAGACCGACAGCGGTTAAGGAAGGGCTAGGTGGGACAAACGTTTCACTCGTGTTTTGATACCAGGTCAGGGGGGGGGGGTGCCCAGTCTCATTTACAGCGATGGGCACAGTGATGGACCCAGAAGGGCGATTCATTATGATTTGCGGGATCCTGGAAGAGGCCCCGGTAGTTTGGTAAATAGATATACCCCGAACTGGGACGACGCAGAGTTCGTCAAGAAAACAATGGCTGAAATACCGGACTTGGATACCCACCGACAAATCATGGGGGGGCAACTTTAACTGTGTGTAAGGCCCAAAGTTAAACAGGTAATGTCACGCATTGCACGCAGACTGAATACTTTCATGGAGCAAATGGGGGGTAGACTCATGGAGGTTCCACTACCCAGGGGCAAAAGAATTCTCCTACTCACACGTGTACAAAGTCTACTCACGGATAGGCCTTTTGGGGTTGGGAAGAGGGTGCTTCTAGGGACAACAAAGGCGGAATACTCCACCATTGTAATCTCTAACCATCCGACACACTACATAGACACGTGATTGGAGAAGGAATGGGCCCAACGCCCCACCCCATGGAGGCTGGATGCAGCTCTCCTCGCCAATAAGAAATTCAACACTAAAATATCTCAAGCCATCAACGATTATGTATCTTGCAACCAGAATGGGAGGTTTCACTCTCCACGTTCTGGGAGGCACTGAAGGCAGTGATCAGGGGGGTAAATTATGGCTTATAGAGCCCTTATGGACAGGAAGGAATGGGAAACCAAGCAGCGGCTGATCGACTCCGCGCTGGAAGTGGATCGGAAGTGCTCAATACCCCCAACTGTGGAACTGCTGGCAGAAAGGAAAAAGCTATTGATGACCTGCTCGCCACACGGAAGGCAGTCCATCAACTCCACAAGGCACAGGGGGCCTTTTACGAACATGGAGACAAATCCAGCCGCATGCTGGCACACCGGCAAAGAAAACAGGCCTCCGCAAAAGAGATAGCTCAAAGCAGGGACAGTAACGGTAGAATGGTAGCGGATCCAAACAAGATCAATAAGGCCTTCATGAATTTTTACCGAGGGCTATACACCGCCAAGCCCCCGGAAGGGACCTTGTGAATGGAACAGTTCTTCAATAAGCTAGACATACCGGCAGTGGGGGAGGACAAAAAACATGAATTGGAAGCACCCCCGGGACTGGGCAAAATTGTGGAGAGCATCAACTCAATGCAATCAGGGAAAGCACTGGTGAGGCGACTGGAGAGCTAACTGCCAGATGTGATTGCGGAAGATCAGACCAGGTTTGCGAAAGGAAGACAACTAATAGCAGACATCAAACACCTGCTGAATGTAGTGTAGTCCCAATTAGGGAGAGGACACCTGAGGTGATCGTCTTCCTGGACGCTGAGAAAGGTTTTGATTGAGTAGAATGGCGGTACCTCATGGAGGTGCTTGCACGGTTTGGGTTCGGAGAGGGATTCACCATGTGGGTGAAGCTCTTGTACGGCACTCTTATGTTGAACGAACGCACAAACACCACCAGCTACAAATACTTTCGGCTGCACAGGTGAACGAGGCAGGGGTGCCCACTATTGCCACTCCTGTTTGCACTAGCAATAGAAAGGCTTTTTTATTGCTCTTAGATCGGCGGATTGGTGGACGGAACCTCTCCAGCCTGGAGGAGGATGTGAAGAAGGACCTGCAAAGATGGGACTCACTCCCTCTTTCGTTAGCGGGAGGTTAGGACCTCTTCAGAATCTGGCTGAATATCTTCAAAAAGGCTGGTTCATCTTGTGTGTTTCAGCTTCTTCCTTGTCCTCCAACAAGACTGCTCTGCTTTACCAGTATTATTACTCTTTTTCTAACTATTCTATTGTGAGAGAATTCTGAACTCAGTGTCAAAAAGGTCAGACTTTAACTCCTTTCTCCAATAATTTCTCAAATATAATAATAATTTCCAAATGTCTCTGCTTCCCTCAGCTCCACCCAGCAATGATTTCATCTCCCCAAGCTGAAAAACAAATTACCTTTGCAGGCTGAAAGTACATTAACTCCCCAGAGACTTTCCTCAGTCAAACCACAGCGCATAAGCCTAGACTGAAAAACACATTCCTCTGATCAATTTTACCTTCTGGCTCCTAAAAGCTCCGAGGCCCTGCATAACAGAATCTTTTTTAAAAATATCATCACCACTGCAGTCAGACACACTATAACCCTCGGCTTTTAACACTTAAATTGTCCCAATATTTAGAATCCAATATTCCTAAAATTCTCAATTCGTCACAGTGAGAAATCATTCTCAGAATCATCACATCTCTGCAGACACCAACATGGTTGCATGGAGAGAGATCTTTCACGTGTGAATTGTATGACAAATCACTCTTGCCGTTAAGGATCCTCTGTGCACATCACCTCATTCACACAGGGGAGGAAGTGGTCGAGTGTAAGGTTTGTGACAACTTAAGGAGTCTCCTGCGACATCAGACAATCCACACAGGAGAGAAACAATTCAAATGTGAGTTTTGCAAAAAAGCTTTTGCAATATCTTCGAACCTCGGATACACCAGAGGATTCACACAGAGGAGAAACCCTTCAAGTGTGATGTTTGCAATAAAGCTTCTGCAAAATCTTCGACCCTCTTGAAAAACCAGAGGATTCATACAGGGGAGAAATCCTTCAACAATCAATTTTGTGGGATGACTTTCTCCCAAGCCCCTCGTCTCCTGAGGCACCAGAGGATCACACAATCAAGAGAAATCCTCCAAGTGTGGAGTGTGCAATCAAGCATTCACCCAGTCATCATTACTGGCAACACACCAACATATTCACACTAGGGAGAAACCATTTAATTCAAGTGTGAGTTGTGTGAAAAACTGTTCTTAGGGCAACACGGTGGCACAGAGGTTAGCACTGCTGCCTACATAACTGAGGATCCGGGTTTGATCCGACCCCAGGACACTGTCTCTGTGGATTTTGCACATTCTCCCTGTATCTTTGACAAACTTGCACAACCCAAAGATGTGCAGATCAGAGGCTAGGACTCCTGCAGTGAGTAACTCACCTCCTGACAAGCCTGTCCACCATCTACAAGGCACAAATCAGAAGTGTGATGGAATACTCTTAAATTGCCTGGATAAGTGCAGCTCCAACAACATTCGAGGCTTGCTATCATCCAGGACAAAGCAACCCGCTTGATTGGCATCTCTTCCACAAACATTCACTCCCTCCACCACCGACGACCATCCAGGTGTACCATCCACAAGATGCACTGCAGGAATTCAACAAAGCTGTTAAGGCAGGACCTTCCAAACTCACAACCAGTACAATCTAGAAGGACAAGGGTCGCTGATACCTGGCACCACCACTTGAAAGGTCGTCTCTCAGTCTCACACCATCCTGACTTGAAAATATCTTGCCAATTCCTTCTCCATCACTGGGTTAAAAACCTGGAACTCCCTCCCTAACAGCACTGTGGGTGTATCTACACCACATAGACTGCAGCGGTTCAAGAAGTTAGCTCAACACCACCTTCTCAAGGGCAATAAATGCTGGTCTAGCCAGCAAAGCCCATACCCCATAAATTAATTTTTAAAATACATAATGTTTCTCCCAAGCTGTGAACCATCCCAATGCTCAGAGAACAATGTCACCTCCACTTTCCAGACAAATACTGTCCCTTTAACTTGTGTCTTCAGTTTACCCAACACCCCAAACATAGGGACTATTTTGGCACGTTAACTGATAATATGTAAAATTAGACTTGGAGTTATATGTTAGGAAGGGCAATAAAATATATGGAACCAACTCGGGTGGATGGGGTTAATATGCAAATTAGCCATAATCTAATTAAATGATGGAACAGGTTTGAGGGGCGGAATGGCATCCTACTGTTTTGATGTCCCTAAGTTTATCAGGGGATCAGGAGCAAAAGACGGGGAAATGGATTTTACATACAGATCGGACATCATGGAATTAAATGGGGGCCAGGCTAGAGGGGCTGAATGGCCTTCACCTGTTGCAGTGAACGTTTACAACATCGTAACATCATTGTCCAGAGACTGACAATCCTTTCCCTATCCATCCCCCATGCAACTTGTTCTCTGGGTTGTAACTGAGTGGAAACCGTGATTGGATTCCAGCACAATTAGTCATTGTCACCAAAATGATGCCAAGGGTTTGACAAGCTCTGTTTAATCAAAATAAAGGCCCTTTAACTGGAATGGGTCAAACTGTGTGATCACAGGACAAGTCTCCTTCTCACGTTGCACATCCCAGTCAGATCAGACATCACAATAGTTTCTAAATGCGCTCAGTTTGAGGCAGGAGACAGCACAACCAGTTTGAGGAGAAGGAAAGGGAACTGCACTGACTGTGACGATGGATACATCACGCGCTCGCTGACCCAAAGACGTTTGTTGCTGTGGTAAGTTTGTTTTGAGCTGTCATTCAAGTTTTAGAATCGAAGGTCAGTCGATGAGGAAGGAGATGGGAAATGTCTTCACTGAAAGGGTTGTGAATCTTTGGAATATGGTTGCGCAGTGGTTAGCACTGCTGCCTCACGGTGCCGAGGACCCCGGTTTGATCCCTGCCCCGGGTCACTGTCCGTGTGGAGTTTGCACATTCTCCCCCGTGTCTGCGTGGGTGTCACTCCCACAAAACCCAAAAAGATGAGCAGGGTAGGTAGATTGGTCACGCTAAATTGCTTCTTAATTGGAAAAAAAAGAATTGACTACTCTAATTTTTTTTTTTACAAAGTGAATCTTTGGCTTTCTTTCTCCCAGGGAGCTGTGGTTGTTCACTCACTAAATAGATTCAAGACCGAGATTGATGGATTTTTGGATACTGAGGGAATAAAGGAGATGGGGATAGTGTGGGAAGTGGGATTGAGGTAGAAGATTAACCTTGATTGTACTAATGGGACATCAGGCAGTAGAGGTCGAATGGCCAATTCCTGCTCCTATTTCTTATGATCTTCTGTTCACCGTGTTCTCTGGGTGGTTACACCTGTTGTTAATTCTTGTGCAGCAGTCATTATAACCAACATGATGAATTTAATAAAACAATTTGAGGAGATCATTCACATGCTGGACAGGATCTCTGGAGGTTTGTTTAAATGGACTTCCAGAAGGTATTTGATAATGTCCTGCATAGGAGATTATTCACCAAGATGAATGTGTGTGAAATTGCAGGATCCTTGTGACGTGGGTTGACAATTTGTTTGGGAGATAGGAAATAGAGAGCTGGGATAAAGGGAATGTTCTCTGATTGTCAGGATGTGTCCAGCGGTGTTCCCTCGAGATCTTGACTGGAGACTCATTGCATTGATCGCTGTTGAAGGAATAGTCTGGGGTAGTTTACTGATGACACTAATTGAGGTGACACAGTCAGTAATGTGGATAGGAGAGGAAAGTTGCAAAGGGACATAGTGAGAGATGAAACTGCAGCAGCTGGAGTTCAATGTGGTGAAATGAGAGATAATTTATATTGAACCTCAGAAAGATAAATCAGGACATTTTCCAAATGGCGAGGAACTGTTTTGAGTCCAATATGTTTCGTAGAAGAGTCATATTGGATGCAAAAATTAACTGTTTATCTCTGCACAGAGGCTGCCAGACCTGTGGAGTTTTTCCAGCACTTTCTCTTTTTATTTTCGATCTCCAGCGTCTGCTGTATTTTATTTTGTTTTACTGAAGCTAACTTTTTTTAAATGTGACAAATTGAAGCAGTTTTATTTAAGGATGGTAAATTGTGATCTGATTAGCTTCATGATCAGTGAAACATCTACAGGATAATTTCTTCACTCATTTTACAACATGGTTGTGTTTCAACAAATGGTGGGTGGGGTTTATACAGGGAGCCCAGAGACTGAGGAATTATTTGTGTGGCCCTGACAACATCTTAAATCTCTGATGTCTTGCAAACATGGATCCTTCAATAAACATCACAAAATTATCACATTGCTGTTTGTGGCAGCTTGCTGTGCACTAATTGGCTGCCACATCACAAAAACAGATGAACCTTTAAAAAGCACTTCCAAGACTCCCTACTGTGCAGAAGGAGACCATTTGGCTTATTGGGTCTACACTGACCCTCTGAAAGAGCACTCTATCTAGGCCCACTCCCCCACCCTATCCCTGTAACTCCACTTAACCTTTTGGACACTAAGGGGCGATTTAGCATGGCCAATTCACCTAACATCTTTGGACTGTGGAAGGAAACCGGAGCACCCGGAAGAAACCCACACAGACACAGAGAGAATGTGCAAACGCCACACAGACAGTCACCCAAGGCCGGAATTGAAGTTGGCACAATGCGGTAGCAGTGCTAACCACTGTGCCACCGTGACCATAAAGTTTTTCAGGTGCAAGGTGTTTGTACATGCAAATACAAGTCTTTCTGTCTTAGGGAAATGTTCTGCTTCCTGTGAACTGGAAATTCTAAACTCATTGATGGAAAAAGTATACCAGCCACAGTGACATTGACCAGGATATTGTGTACAGGACTCTTACTGTAGGCTCCTGAGTGTTTCAGTGAATAGGAACACACCATGCTGACAAAACAGGTAATTTAGGGTTAGTTAAAAAGTGAATTTATTGTGAATTATAAATCTATACAGAAAATTGATACAACAGCAGACAGACAACAACACAATATTCAACTTTGAATCAACCAAAATTCCAAAGAATTTGAAAATGATTCAATGTCTTTCCCAGAACATGAAATGAATCTTGGAAGAGTGCAAAGTGAACATATTGCACCGTATCACATCGAAGGCTGTGGGAACTCAGGTCTGTAGAGACTCACCTCCACTCCCTCACCATACTCAGGATAGTAGGCCTCCCAGACAGGAGAGGACAAACATTACCCATGGTATTAGTCAAATTAGTCAAACACCCCGAAGAGGATCTGTCTATAATTCACATCACCAACTAAAGCAGGGTCCAATTCTACCCCATACCCACTTCTGAGAGCTGGCTCACTTAACTAACACACACTTACATCAGGGGAAACTCTCTCAGAATACTACTGACAGAAGTTTCTTTAAAATCCCTGTGCTCTAGTCTGGCTCCCAATTCCGATGGTCAGAAATGACATCGAACTTCAGTTACACAGGATGCAGCTAATTTCCAACTCACAAACACACCAATGGTTACAGTGGTCATGTGGGCCCGTGGATCAATCAGTTTCCACTCCTGGGAGTCACTCTTCCCCCAGGTGAATTGGACAGCGTTGTTTAATTCCGAACTCTCTGCTCTTTGACCCTCCATTCACAATGCTTCTGTAACCATCAATCTGGTTTAACCACTCCCTCATATCCACCTTCTTCACCCTTGACCCCAAAATTACCTTTGCTCTCTTCCTTCCTGGCTGATCATCCTGCTTCTCAAGTCCAAGTGGTGAAGAGTTGAGTGTATCTGGTACACACTGTCAGCCTTCCATCACCAGATCTGACTGAACCACATCAGGCACTAGTGGTCCTGCTCTCCTCTGTCAAAACTGATTATTCCAGGACCATCCTGAAAAGATAATCCACAACGTCTCCTCCCTAAACCAACGGCGTGCTTGTGGAAGTTCTATTCCAGATGTACAGAGCTCTGTTTAGACCCTATCTAGAGAACTGAGTTCAGTTCTGGCAATTGCAGCTCAGGAAGGATATATTGGCCTTGGAGGTGTAGATTCACCAGAATGTCCCTGGGCTAAATTATGAGGACAGGTTGTACAGACTGAGCTTGTATTCCGTTGAATGTAGACTTGTGAGAACAGAATCTGTGGGGCAGATGGTTTCCATCCATTGGAACAGCGTTCAGCTGATCAAAGTTGATTAATCGGAGTTTTCTCTGAATAGCTGTGGACCTGAATTCAAGAGGGACATGAGTGTTTTTGCGATAATCCTGCCAGTCAATGTGGATGACATGGCAGAGGCATTGCTGATGGGATTTCTCGAGCGCTTATATGAGCTGCTGATGTGCAGTCCTGGTCTTGCTGCAGTACAGGAGTGTGGTGCTGACAACTGCTCTATATACTGGGTCTTTTTATTGACTTGCATTTTTCATTCTATGAAGAGTTGTAAGCTTTGATGACATGCCCAGTATGTGATGCTCATCACTAATTCCCTTGATGGTCGTGATCTGTCTTCTTGATTCTTTGAAGTCCCAACTGCTGCAGTCAAACACACGCTGCTGTAGATGGTCGAAGATTGAACTGACACAGCTGACCCAATGTTGGATCTCCCTGGTCAATTGAGGTCTTTTGAGAGTGGTGGCTGTCGAGGTCAGGTAAGCGCTCAACATATTCCAGAGTCTCTACTTCAACATATATGGGAGGTGAAATATCTGACTAGCCAGGTGTGGATTGATCAATGAGTTTTGTTTTGGCCACATTCAGGGACAGGCTGAGTTTCATATAGACAGAATTAAAGAGATGAGAGGGGTTTACAAATCTGTTGTAGGGTGGGCAACGACCTGCAGGCATCTGCAAACTGTAGTTTATGGTGGTCAGTTTAGTTTTGACAAGGAGGTGACCAAGGTCAATGTATTCCCCATCAAGATGATTTTTAATACTGACACTCGAGGGCAGTTGATCTTTTATGAGGTGAACAATCACTGTCATTGTAAATAGAATGGGGACAATCACACAGCCTTGCTTGACACCAGTCAGGATTTTGAATGGTTCTGTTTCAGATCTCTCACTCGAGACAATCATATCATCATGAAGCAATTGCAGGATTGTGAAGAAGTTTCTTGGACATCCGAATCATTGGGGCACA
The DNA here is from genome assembly GCF_902713615.1 of Scyliorhinus canicula. Taxonomy (NCBI): domain Eukaryota; kingdom Metazoa; phylum Chordata; class Chondrichthyes; order Carcharhiniformes; family Scyliorhinidae; genus Scyliorhinus; species Scyliorhinus canicula. The sequence continues at coordinate 44,978,624 of NC_052158.1, forward strand.
ATCCACAGAGCCTCCCAATTTACTGAGTCAAATGTTTTGGTCTCGCAGATAAATGTAACAAAGAGTTCCTGGTGTTGTTCCCGAAATGTTTCTTGACGGATTTGTCTGGAAACAAACCCCATGTCGGAGGTTCCTATGGAAGGTCTCAAGCCAAATCCTAAGTGTGATATCTGCATAGGTCATCTCCCACATGTTGTGTTTTCACTAACCAGGAGATGCATTTACTGTGTAAAAGCCTTGTGACATATCTCATGTCTGAATGGGTTTTCAATGTGGATCCACTGGTACCCAGGAACTTTGAAGAGTTGTGAAAGCTTCATCCTAAATCTCAGACTGGACAAATTTATCCCATCTGGGAATTCTTTGATGGAACAGATTAAATGAGTTTCTGTCATCTTTGTCATTCACCTCACATGTGAACGGTTTCTCCCTTGTGAATGTGTTGGTGTCGGCGGAGGGATGATGACCGTGAGAATGATTTCTGACACATCTTGCAGGTGAATGGTTTCTCTCCTGTGTGAATACGTTGATGTACACGAAAGTGAGATGAGTGCGAGAATGATTTTTTGCACACCTCACAGGTGAACGGCTTCTCCCCTGTGTGAATATGTTGGTGTTCGCGAAGAGTTGATGATCGTGAGAATGATTTGTCACACACCTCACACGAGAATGGTTTCTCCCCAGTGTGAATGCGTTGGTGACTTACCAGGCGTGATAACTGAGCAAAGCCCTCCTTACACACCTTACACATGAACGGCTTCTCCCCAGTGTGGATGCGTCGGTGATTCACAAGCGTTGATGAATGTGCGAAGGCTCGGTCACACATCTCACATTTGAAAGGTTTCTTCCCTGTGTGGATCCTCTGGTGGCTCAGCAGTGCAGAGGAGTGGCTGAAAACCTTCTCACATATCTCACATCTGAAGGGTTTCTCCCCTGTGTGAATGCGTTGGTGCATCAGGAGGTTGGTTGAGTTTGTGAAGGCTTTGTTACACACCTCACAAATGAAAGGTTTCTCACCATCGTGAATGCGCTGGTGAACACGGAAGTGAGATGAGTGCAAGAATGATCTGTCACAGACCTCACATGTGAAAGGTTTCTCCCCTGTGTGAATGCGTCGGTGTGCGCGGAGCGATGATAACTGTGAGAATGATTTGGCACACACCTCACACATGAACGGTTTCTCTCCTGTGTGAATGCGCCGGTGATCCACCAGGGCCGATGATTGTGCAAAGGGTTTGTCACACACCTCACACTTGAAAGGTTTCTCCCCAGTGTGCAGGCGTCGGTGTTGCAAGAGATTTGTTGGCCATGTAAAAGCTTGGTCACATACCTCACACTTGAAGGGTTTCTCTCCGGTGTGAATGCGTCGGTGATTTACAAGTGTCGATGAACGTGTGAAGGTTCGATTGCACACCTCACATGTGAACGGTTTCGCTTCCATGTTACTGGTCTCGTGTTATGGGTGGAACAAGAGATGGATGTTGTCAGTTAACAGGTCTTACGATCCTGTGGAGCACTCCTCTTACACCTCAAGTTTGAACAGCCTCTCACCTGCAGGAATGAGTCAGTGGTTCATATAGAACATAGAACTGTACAGCACAGTCCAGGCCCTTCAGCTCACGATGTTGTGCCGAACTAGTCTGAAACTAAGGTCAAATCAACCTACTCCCAATCATTCTAGTGCACTCCATATGCCTATCCAATAACTGCTTGAAAGTTCCTAAAATGTCCGATTCCACTACCATAGCTGGGAGTGCGTTCCATGTTCATGAGGCTTGATGAATGATTGAAGCTCTCACCACACTTGGAGTCCAATCACACATTCTCCCAGTCTCACTCTGACCTATCACCCACGGATGACCATCCAGAAAGATTGGTTCTCTCTTACCAATTTAAAATCTGATGATTTGATGACCCCCGACCCGATTGATTCCCAGATGATAGTTTCACTGCCCAACTGTGTTCAGCAATGCTTTGAAGGGACTGGATGTCATACCACAGTTGTGCAGTTATTCGTTGATTGATGGTCAGGATCTATCTGCGGTGTCAATCCTCTCTGGTGTAGTACAGCGTAATCCTTCTGCAAAATAGGAAAATAAAATATGATTTCCTCCAACTTCCTTTCCTCCTTTGCTTAAGGGGCTGACTACTCCGTGAGAGACTGTTCCATATCGAGTGTCAGTATGCTATTCCCATGTGGGAGGTCAAATTTAAGTCTTATCTTTTTCCTCACTCGACTGTCACTGTTTCCAGCAGGGACATTGGATAGTAACCAGGAGCAGACAACGTGCCTACTTTCTTTCCTCCACCCAGACTCAACTTCCCAGGCACCATGAGGGCAAAGGAAAAGACAGTCAGGCAGAGTGTAAAATGGGTTATGAATTCACTATGAGCTCGAATCGTGCTGGTGAAAACTAGTTTTACCCTTCAAGTCTGTGTTTAATTTAAGAAAACACTAAGGAGAAATAATGTAAAAATTCTCCCCTTATTTTCCAAAATTATTTAAAGAAGACAGACTAGGCAAAACGTGCTGGAAGCTAAAGAATATACTTCAGTGTAGCTCATTGGAGGGTTTGCACTCACTCAGACTGCACATCCCAAATTCAGCTCTCAGACACAGCAGTGGGCAAAACTATCAAATCCAAGCCCAGGCTTCTGGGAAAGGCCGAGGCCTTGAGGTAAAATCTTAAAAGAAGACAATAAAATACATTTCAATAAATGTGTCTCTGCCCCTCCCAGATAATTACACCTCACCTTCTGATATTCAGCAATGATCCATCAACAAAACTCATTCTGTAAATCAGAAGGGAAATGTTTCCAAAAAACACCTTCCATATCCAACACAGCCAATCAAACAGCTCAGCTCTCTGATTGACGGTTCTTGTAGCCATTCAGAGACAGAGTTAAGAGGAGCGTCATTCTGAATTGACTTGGCAATCATTCTGAGAAGCCATTCACATAGCAGGAGGCGGGGCTTCAACGCATCATTGCCCCGCCCATTTCTGCACAGCCGCTTTCCGGACAGACTCTCACCCTCTCGAATCTACATTACCCATACTGCCTGGGGCCCAGAGCCTGCGCAGTGAGGAGTGGCAGTCTGGAATCAGGAGAGCCGGACGCGGTGCCAGATGGGAGTTGTAGTTCTGCCACGCGCCTGTTGCGGTTGTGAGGAAGCGCGAGCCCGAGCGGCTAAATCGAATTGAAAAGCAGAACATAGAACATAGAACGATACAGCGCAGTACAGGCCCTTCGGCCCTCAATGTTGCACCGACATGGAAAAAAAACTAAAGGCCATCTAACCTACACTATGCCCTTATCATCCATATGCTTATCCAATAAACTTTTAAATGCCCTCAATGTTGGCGAGTTCACTACTGTTGCAGGTAGGGCATTCCACGGCCTCACCACTCTTTGCGTAAAAAACCCACCTCTGACCTCTGTCCTATATCTATTACCCCTCAATTTAAGGCTATGTCCCCTCGTGCTAGCCACCTCCATCCACGGGCAGGGCCGGCTCAAGGCACCGGCAACTCGGGCAGTCGCCCGGGGCGCCATGTGCTAGGGGGCGCCAGAGACTCGGGTCCCGTGCATGCGCAGTTGGGCCGGTGCCAACCAGTGAGGACTGGGATCGAACCCAAGTCCTCGGCGCCTTGGGACAGCAGTGCTAACCACTGTGCCATTGTGCCACCTGCGCATTCTCAGTATTTTGCCCATTTGGATTCCAAGAGCTGGCTGTGTGCACTTTCGGGATTTGGAGACTGACATGATGGAGTTTTGAAAATAACAACAGTTTGTCTTCATGACTTCCTGTGGACAAATTATTTCAATTGGAGAGGTTAGGGAGGAACAACAACCATATTTACAAGTTGTGCAAGAGCAGAACTACAGATTTATCAATCATTAAGAGTAGCAACATGGACATTTTACAAACAATCAAACAATAACACTTGAGATCCAGAAAAGTGATGTTGAACGTGTCAAGAACCTTGTTTTGACCACACTTGGAGAGCTGTGCACAATTCAAATCAACATATTAAAAAAGGACAGAAAGGAACTGGAGAAGGTGCAAAAAACATTCACAAGGATGGTCTTGAGTGTGATAACCCTACAGGAGGCCAAGTAATCCGTAACCTCAGAGTCCCTAGGGTCTCACCTAGATGAGGGGGGCGGTACTACCTCCTTAATCCAGGAGCATCTGGGACATAAATACCCCATCCTAAGTGGGGGCCGTGCGAGGGAGACCCATCAGGGAGTAGAAGGTGTAATATAATTGGTATACTAAATATTTGAGTTACAGTCATCACTTCCAAGTGGTTGTGTGCCTGGTACTTTACACTGGAGACGAGGATGGAATGGATCCGGCCAACCATGGTTCTGCCTCCACATAGATTTCACGGGGCCTTTTCATGGAGCAATGCACCTCATTATCATTGACACACATTCAAAATGGATGGATGTTCACCGAATGACCATGACGTCATCAAGAGCGACTCGGGCAAACCTTTAGTGTTCACGGGCTTCCCGAGGCATTGTTGTTGAACAACGGCACTGCTTTTACGAATTTGGAATTTGTCGACTTTCTAAAGCAAAACGGAGTCCATCATGTACAAACTGCACCATACCACCCGTCACCTATCAGTTTGGCTGAACGGGCAGTGCAGACATCTAAGCTTGGCATACAGAAGCAGACCTTAGGTTTCCCAGACACCCGTCTCACCCATTTATTTTTCTATCACACCAAACGCCACCACCAGAGTAGCACTCGGAACTTTTTAAATTTAGAATGCCCAATTCATTTTTTCCAATTAAGGGACAATTTAGCGTGGCTAATCCACCTATCCTGCACATCTTTGGGTTGTGGGGGCGGAACCCACTCTTGGAACTGTTAATAGGATGTCGGTGGCGCATGAGGTTTAGTCTCATCTTCCCGGAGATCAGGGGAAAGATCGGAGACAAGCAGGAACAAGTTGAAACGGGACAGGCAAGACCAATCAGAGAATTTTTAGCGGGCAACGCAGTTTAGGTCTGGAACTTCGCCGACAGGACGTTGTGGATCCCAGTGACGGTAGTAAAGCATCGAGGGCTGATCCCATACTTTGTACGGATACAAGGTAAAGAATCAAATTGGCACATGGACCACCTCCGTAGCCGAGACTTGCAGGTCCACAAGAACAGACCACAGCCCCATACTGGTGGTGCCCCTCCTCCGGAGCAGCCACTTATGACACTCAGCGAGGCAGATGAACCCCCTCAAGTCAGAAATATGAAAGGTCGACTCATCTGACCCAGACTCCGACATGGAGACTTTGCCTGCAGCAGTCGAAACGGGTCCTGTAGCGACCGGTGAGCCAAGCACGGTGGAACCACCAAGGGATTCGGCCTGGAAATGGTGCTCGCCGATTTGTTATACCCCTCCAGATCTGGAACAGCAGGCATTCGGGAGACAACCGCGAGCAAAGAAGGCAAAGGGTCTGCCCCCACCTGCCATTGAGATGGATTGACTTCAGAGGGGAGCAGTGTTTTAACCCTATAGGAGGCCAAGGGATCTGTAACGTCAGTGTCTCTGGGGCCTTACCTGATTATGATCTACCTAGATGAGGGAGGCGGAGCTAGTCTCTTAACCCAGTGGTTATTGGGATATAAATACCCCGGACCTTCGGGGAGTAGGAGGTGTAATATAAGAGGTATAATAATATTTAAGTTTCTTAGAGTCACCACGTCCAAGTGGTTGCTTGCCTGGGGCTTCACATTGAGAGATTGTAACTGTCAAGAAAGACTGAACATGCTGGCACTCTTTTCCCTCAAAAAGAGAAGGCTGAGGGGGTACAGCATAGAAATCTTTAAAATGATGAATTATAAATGGAAGAATTTGGGGTTAAATGGAAAATGATTAAAATATGGAACTTGGTCCCACAGCGGATGATTGAGGCAAATAATGTTGATGTATTTGATAGGAATTGCTAACAATACTCAACAGGTCAGGCAACATCTCTATCTTTGTAGTATTCTCCCTCCCCCACCCCCCGTAACAACCTTCATGCATAAGAACACCTCCAGTCTTTGTAAGCTCCTCTGTCCTCCAGTGAGTATATTTTGGTAGCTCTCCTCCATGCTAACAGTATTCGCCGCCGGGCTACCAGGGAAGCAAAGGCCAGAACGTCGGCCTCTCTCTCTTCCTGGACTCCCGGGTCCTCCGAAACCCTAAAGATTGCCATCTACGGGCTCATTACCACTCCAGTTTTCAGTACCCGGGACATGACATCTGCGAATCCCTGCCAATACCCCCTGAGTTTAGGGCACGACCAGAACATGTGTACATGGTTAGCCGGCCCTCTGGCGCGTCTAACACACTTGTCCTCCAGCCCGAAGAATTTACTCATCTGGGCCACAGTCATATGGGCCCGGTGCACAACCTTAAACTGGATCAGACTGAGCCTGGCGCATGTTGCGGTCGTGCTTACTCTGCTCAGGGCTTCTGCCCAAATACCGGGGGCATCATAATGACGTTGAGCAGCCTTCTTATGTTGGCCACCAACTTCCTCCCCTTTACAAACCCAGTTTGGTCTTCCACAATTACATCCGGTACACAGTCTTCAATTCTGGTCGCAAAAATCTTGGCCAGTAACTTGGCGTCTATGTTGATCAAGGAGATCGGCCTGTATGACCCACAGGCCTCCGGGTCCTTATCCCGTTTCAGAATGAGCGAGATGGTGGCCTGCGACATCGTCGGGGGTAAACTCCCTATATCTCTTGTCTCGTTAAAGACCCTGACCAGCACCGGTCCCACTATCCCGGCAAATCTTTTGTAAAACTCCACCGGATACCCGTCCGGCCCCAGGACTTTACCCGACTGCATGACCTTCAGGTCCCCGAATGCCTCTTCGATCCTGACCAGGGCCCCCAGTCCGTCCACCAACCCCCTCCCCACTCTTAGGAAAGTCAGTCCGTCCAGGAATCGCCTCATTCCCCCCCGGTCCCCCGGGTGGTTCCGAAATGTACAGCTTCCTATAAAAGTCCCATAAGATCTTGTTCAGCCCTGCTGGATCACCCACTAGATTACCTTCCCCATCCACTACCCTATTTCCCGAGCCGCTTCCCTCTTCCTCAGTTGCTGCACAAGCATTCTACTGGCCTTCTCCCCATGCTCATATATCGCGCCTTTTACCTTTCTAAGCTGCTCTACAGCCTTGCCTGTAGTCAGCATCCCAAATTCGGCCTGAAGCCTCTGTTGTTTCCTGAGTAACTCTGGCCTCGGGGATTCCGCGTTACTCCTGTCCGTCCGTAGAATTTCCTTAATCAGTCGGTCTGTCTCTGCCCTATCCGTCCTGTCCCTGTACGCCCGGATTGAAATCAGCTCCCCTCTCACCACTGCCTTCAGTGCCTCCCAGAGCACCGCTGCCAAGACATCTCCAGTATCGTTCACCTGCAGGTAATTCTGCATGCATTTCCTCAGCCTCTCACACACCGCCTCGTCCGCGGGTAGTCCAACTTCCAGCCTCCATGGTGGGCGCTGAAAGCTGTCCTTACAAAACTGCAGGTCTACCCAGTGCGGAGCATGGTCCGATATGGCAATTGCCGAATATTCTGCCCCCACCATTCCAGCCAGCAGGTCCCTACTCACCACAAAGTAGTCAATTCGGGAATACACCTTGTGGACGTGGGAGTAATACGAGAACTCCCTCGCCGTCGGCCAGCTAAATCTCCACAGATCTGCTCCCCCCATTTGCTCCTTGAACCCTCTCAGTTCCTTTGCCATCGCTGGCAACCTGCCCGTTCTTGAGCATGACCGGTCCAGGCTCAAGTCCAGGACTGTATTAAAGTCCCCACCCATGATCAACGTACGCGAGTCAAAGTCGGGGATCTTCCCTAGCATCCTCCAAATAAAATCCACATCGTCCCAATTAGGGGCGCACACACTGACCAGGACTACTCTCACCCCTTCGAACTTACCCCTCACCAAAACAAACCTGCCACCCCCATCCACAACTGTGCCCTCCGCCTCAAATTGTAGCCTTTTGTTTATCAGGAGCGCAACCCCCCTCGTCTTAGAATCAAGCCCCGAATGAAAGACCTGACTGACCCAGCCCTTCCTTAACCTAACCTGGTCTGCCACTTTCAGGTGCCACCTTTTTCCTGCAACAAGACTATGTCCACCTTCAGAACCGCATATCCGCAAACACACGCGCCCTCTTCACTGGCCCGTTTAACCCTCTAACAGTCCGGGTGATCAGCCTGGTTGGGGGGGCACTTAGCTCCCCCCCCCCCGCCCCAATTTGCCGATCAGCCATCCCCTTTCCTTGGCCAGCCCCCCAGCCATGTGTCGCGCTTCCTCTGGCCCTCCTCCTGGCCGGCTCCACCCACGACCTTCTCACTGTTACCATGCCCAGTTCCCCTCCCCGTCAGCAGAACAACTCCCCCCCCCCCCCCCCCCACCTAGCAACACCATCCTATCACCTAACCCCTGCTCTAATCTAACTATATGGACACCCCCCATCTCGGCTCCCAGCCTCGGCACCAGCCCGTCTCCCACCCATTGTTCCCAGTCACCCCGACCCCTCCACACCACACCACTTCCCCAGATCAGCCCTACTTCAGCAAACACTCTATCCAAGTCATAAATAACCCCCACAATAGCACAATTCAAGTTAAACAAGAAAAAAGAGATAAGAAATAACAGGCACTCTTCAGTCCTACCCATACAGACACAGAAAAAGATGGCACAAAGTTCCCCTGAAGCATCCATCTTAACCCAACCCTTTTAACTGTTTTCTTTATTAATTCCCCCTGAGTCAAACTCCAACTAAGCAAAGAGCCCAAACAGGAAACGTTCAGGAAAACAACGCAAAAAGCACGCAAAAACAAGAAAAAAAAGATACATCCCAAATCGGGAGAGACACCACATATACTTTAAAGCTCTAACATGAGTCCAAACGTCCTCAGCTCAGGGCCAGCCCTTGCTTCTTAACGAAGTCCATCGCCTCTTCGGGTTCCTCAAAATACTGGTGCTGACCCTTATACGTAACCCACAGTCGCGCCGGAAAAAGCAGCCCGAATTTCACCTTGTTTTTATACAGTATCTCCTTCACCAGCCTGTAGCCTCCCCTCCTCCTGGCCACCTCCACGCTCAAATCCTGGTGCACACGCAGGGTGGTATTGTCCTAAATACAGTTTTGTGTGCTCTTTGCCCATTGCAGCACCCGTTCCTTGTCCAGGTACCTGTGAAAGCGTACCACATTGCTCATGGGGTACCCCCTTGTCACGGCTGCCTCACCTGCACTCTGTGTGCCCTGTCCACCACCGGCGGGCGTGGGAACACCTCATTCCCCAGCAACTTCTGAAACATACCCTCCACATATGCGGCAGCTTTTAGCCCCTCTGCCCCCTCCGGGAGGCCCACGATTCTCACGTTCTGCCGGCGAGATCTGTTGTCCAGGTCCTCCAGCCTTTCCAGAAGCACTTTGTGCTGGTCCCTCGGCCTCTGAATCTCCACATCCGCCACCGTTTGAAAGTCAGCCTGCTCCTCCACTGACGTCTCCAACTGCTGGAGCTTCTCAGCCTGATCATCCAACCTTTTTCTCATCTGATCAATCGACTTCTGAAGCGGCTCCAAGTTGTCACGCTTCAAAGCCAAAAAGCCCTCCTGCATAGTCTGCAGCAGCTGCTCCATTGTGGGCTGGGCTGTCGGTGCCTTGCTCTGAACACCAGCCATGCTGGTCTCTCTCACAGCCTCTACTGTGCCCTTACTTGACCACTTCTGCTGTTTACGGTCCCTCCGGCTTCTTAGGTCCATACAATTCTGTATAGGTCCTGTGCCTGAGTACTACTGCTTTCCAGTTTTGCGCTCAAAAGCGCAAAAAAGTCAGGGGAAAAGGTCCAAAAGTCCGACCGAAACGGGAGCCACCAAATGAGCCACCATAGCCGCGACCGGAAGTCCTCACTGTCATTTTCAACCCGTCAGTGTCTTGACTACTTTTTTTTCACTATGACTTGGACAACAAGTTCTGTGGTAAAGACAGATGCCTTCTGCTCAATTGGAACCTCAGCCTTTCCACCTGCCTGAATGTCTAAATTCCTTTTCAGGTCCATAATCAGTCCCACTCCTCCTTTTACCACTCTTTCATGTTTTATATGCTCTTGAAAACTTTTGTATTCCTTTATATGCTAGCTGGCAGTCTCCATCCATAGTGTCCTTTTGCTTCTCTTAGTTGTTTTCTCACTCACGCTCTGAACCTCCTATATTCATGCTGACTCTCAAATGTGCAGTTCACCTGATATTTTTCACACACATCCTTTCTTGTTCCTCTCTTCAACCCATATGACCTCAGAAAAGGCGAGGCTGGGAGCAGAATGGTCTCAAAGGCCGTGGCTGTGAGCAGCATGATCACAGAGGCTAACTCCCTGAACAGTGCAGTTATAGAGGCTGAGTCTTTGAGCAGACAGTTCACAGAGGGTGAGTCTATGAGCCGAGCGGTGACAGAGGTCGAGGCCCTGAACGGAGCGATGACCGAGGGTGAGCCTGAGCTAAGTGTTCACAGAGACTTTGAGCAGAGCAGGCACTGGGACAGAGGCCATGAGGGAGCGGTAATAGGTTCAGACTGAGTCAAGCATTCTATTCACAGAGGCTGGAGTGGAGTGTTATCTGCATATGAATTTCTGTTTCTGGCTCTCTCTCGCTCCCTCCCTCTCGCTCTTTTATCATCTCTTTCCCGCTCTCGATCTTGTTTTTTATTCTCACTCATTCGTGTTCTCCCTCTCATTTTCTCTTTTTTTTCTCTCTGTGAATTGAGCTGGAAGAAACGTTCACATACTATTATAGAACAGTAGAACAGTACAGCACAGAACAGGCCCTTCGGCCCTCGATGTTGTGCCGAGCAATGATCACCCTACTTAAACCCAAGTAACCCGTATACCCGTAACCCAACAATCCCCCCATTAACCTTACACTACGGGCAATTTATCATGGCCAATCCACCTAACCTGCACATCTTTGGACTGTGGGAGGAAACCGGAGCACCCGGGGGAAACCCACGCACACACGGGGAGGACGTGCAGACTCCACACAGACAGTGACCCAGCCGGGAATCGAACCTGGGACCCTGGAGCTGTGAAGCATTGATGCTAACCACCATGCTACCGTGAGGCCCCATCACAACACAAGGTGGTGTGCAGGGCTAAGTCATAGGTAAACATTTAATTTAATATAAACACCTTTTACATCTGGAGGTGGTGTACAGAGCACATCTCACGAGGGCGAGGATGAGCCGATTCTTTGAAGGGGTAGAAGAAGTGTGTGAACGTTGCGGGGGGGGGGGGGGGGCTAATCACGTTCATATGTTTTGGTCCTGTCCAAAGCTAAGGGAGTACTGGAAGGAGGTGTTTTGGGTAATTTCCAAGGTGGTACGCGTGAAACTAGACCTGGGTCCCCGGGAGGCCATATTCGGGGTGTCAGACCAGCCAGGGTTGGAAATGGGTGCGGAGGCAGATATCATAGCCTTCGCCTCGTTGATTGCCCGAAGGCGGATCCTGCTGGGATGGAGAGCAGCCTCTCCACCCTGTGCCCTGGCGTGGCGGGGGGACCTGTTGGAATACTTGACCCGTGAGAAGCTTAAGTTCAAACTGAGGGGAAACTCGGAGGGGTTCTACAAGTCATGGGCATTATTTATTATGCACTTTCAAGAACTGGATAACATCGAACATTAGTTGGGGGGGGGGGGGGGGGGGGTGGGGGGGGAGGGGAGCTATGTATGTTAAGGATAGCTATGGGTAATCCCTGATTCCTTTTTTGTCATTTGTTTATGTTAACATGCGGGCTGATGTTTGGGGGTTGGTGGGGGATGGGATTGTTGTTATTGTTATGGTGTTTGATATATTTGTTGTTGATTATTGTTTGTTGTTGGTGGGTGTAAATTCGGGAGAAAAATTGCGAAAAAGGAGAATAAAAATATTTTTTAAAAAAGAAACACCTTTATTATAAACTAGATCAATTAATGAAAAATGAAGAGCTGCATGTGGTGGAGTGGTTAGCACTAGGACTGTGGCGCTAAGGACCCGGGTTCAAATCCCGGCCCTGGGTCACTGTCCATGTGGAGTTTGCACATACTCCCCATGTCTGGAGGCCAGATAGCCTAACACCATACAAACATATGAACACCTGAATTAGGAGCAGCATTAGGTCATTAATGATCTGTTGAGCTGCTCGGTACACGTGGCAATAAACAAATCCAAATCCAGCCTATCCCGTCATTCAATAAGATCACGGCTGATCTTTTTATAAAGTTTCCAAAGAGCCAATTTAGTATAGCCAATCCATCTACCCTGCACATCTTTGGGTTGTCGGGGTGAGACCCACGCAGACATGGGGAAAATGTGCAAAGTTCATACGGACAGTAACCCAGGGCCGGAATTGAACCCGGGTTCTCGGCACCGTGAGGAAGCAGTGCTAACCGCTGTGCCACCATGCCGCGTAGATCATGGCTGTTCTGATTGAAACCTCAACTCCGAGCTACCCCGATAATCGTTCATGTTTCTGCATATCAAGAATATATATAGTTCTGCCTTAAAAGTATTAATGACTCTGCTCCCACTGACTTTTGAGGAAGAATACTCCAAAGACACACTAATCTCTTAAGAAAATACTTCTCCTCAACTATGATGGAAGGAAGTTCCCTTGATGAAGTAACTGAAGATGGTTGGGCCTAGGACGCTACCCTGAGGAATTCCTGCAGTGATGTCCTGGAGCTGATGACTGATCTCCATCAACCACAATCACCTTTCTTTGTACTTGGTATGATTCCAACCAGCCGAGTTCCCCCCCAACCCCCCCCCCCCCTCAGATTCACAGTTCTGTTGGGGCTCCCTGATGCCACACTCGGTCAAGTGTGGCCTTGAAATCATGGGCAGTCCATCTCACCGCAATTCTGGAATCTGGCCCTTTCGCTCATGTTTAAACCAAGGCTATAACGAGGCCAGGAACTGAGTGGCCCTGGCATGACCCAAATTGAGCATCAGTCAGCAGGTTATTGCTAAGCAAGTGCCAGTGATAGCACCGTTGCTGACCCTTTCCGTCACTTTACTGACTTTCGATAGTAAACTGACTGACCAGGTCGGGTTTGTCCTGCTTTTTGTGTACGGATCATACAAGAGTAATTTTCCACATTGCCGGATGGATGCCAGTGTTGGTGCTGGACTCGAGCAGCTAGGCTAGGGGCACAGCAATTTCTGGAGCACAAGTCTTCAGAACTGTTGCCAGAATATTGTCAGGGCCCAAAGCCTTTGGCGTATGTAGTGCCCTCAGCCGTTTCTTGATATCATGGGGGGTGAACCAAATTGGCTGAAATGTGGAACCTGTGACCCATGGAAGAGGCTGATATGGATCACCCTCCCATCACTCTGATGAGGGGTAAGAGGTAATGCGAGGGGTCAGATGAGAGATGGGGCATCAGGTGAGGGGCAAATGGTAAGCAAAGAGGTCTGGCAACGATTGACAATCATTCCCCAGTCACAGTCAATCTCCGAGTCACAGTCACTCCCCAGTCACAGAATGAATCTTCGAGACACAGAGAGCAGCACAGTGGCGCAGTGGGTTAGCCCTGTAGCCTCACGGCGCAGAGGTCCTAGGTTCAATCCCAGCTCTGGGTCACTGTTCGTGTGGAGTTTGCACATTCTCCCTGTGTTTGCATGGGTTTCGCCCCCACAACCCAAAGATGTGCAAGGTAGGTGGATTGGCTATGCTAAATTGCCCCTTAATTGGAAAAAACGAATTGGGGACTCTAAATTTATTTTTAAAAATCTTCGCGACACAGTCCCCAATGACTGAGTCACTCCTGCAGTCGCAACAGGATACCCAGCTCCTGTGTACCCATTCTTCTTTACCTCCTCCCTTCTGTGTCTTATGTCTATCATGGTCATATCACTCTGGTGCCCCATCTCCCGTGCCCCCTCTCTCCTGTGTCTCCTTCTCTTCTGTAGGTATGCTGATCCCACTACTACACGTCATCGCTGCCTTGGATGCTATGGGTCCTCCTCTTCTGATCTGCGGTCATCTGCGGCTACATACCCCACACTGATATTGTCAGTTTGAAAGGCTCTGGGGATGAAAAATTAAATTCCCACACTAGAAATCTCTGTCAACATTTATCGGGGGAACTGCAATAAGTGAGGTTTTATTCAGATGGGACAATGACAAGTTTAAATCCCCACCTGACGTGCTGCTCAAAGTCGCCTCCGTTTCCCCGGTCAGTTTCGCAAACTTCAGGAAGCTCCTTTTACTCCAGAACTATTTGGAGCAATTTGAATTTTTCTTTGAAATTTCGAGTATCCAGTTCTATTTTTCCAATTAAGGGGTAATTTAGAGTGGCCAATTCACTGACCCTGCACATCTTTTTGGGTTGTGAGGGTGAAACCCACGCAGACACGGGGAGAGTGTGTAATCTCCACACGGACAGTGACCTGGGACCAGAATCGAACCCGGGCCCTCGGCGCCTTGAGGCAGCAGTGCTAACCACTGCGCCGCCTTGCTGCCCTGGAACAATTTGAATTCTAAACAATGTTCCATGTGGTGTGTAAAATGGTTACTGCCTCCAGCCTTTAGTTACAATGATGAGTGGAAAAGGCCACATTAATATTGGATCCAGGGAGCACAAAGCGATTTATCCAAACAATCCCCTTTTTGTTTACAATTTACTCCACACAAATAGTCCAGAAAGAAAATTATCACACTTGCACAACAAAAACGGTTTTCCTTTTTAGTTTATTCCAATTTTGTCTGTCTTGACACACACATTACTCATGTAATCTTTAAAGTGTTCAGGTCTTCACTTCTAAATGATATCTCTGCAAATGAACTATCATCCATTGTGAACAAAAGTAAAAGCAACTTAACCTGAAACAAAAAGAGAAAATACTGGACAATCTCAGCAAGATTGACAGCATCTGCGGAGAAGGGAACTAACATTTCGAGTCCGAATGGCTCTTCGTCAAACCTTTGCGTTGGTGTGGGCAGAGGTGCAATGAATCAGAGAATAATTTGTCACACACATCGCACTTGAATGGTCTGTCATTTGTGTGAATGCGTTGGTGTTTGCAGAAGTCTGATGACCACGTGAATGATTTGTCGCACACCTCGCATGTGAATGGTTTCTCCCCAGTGTGAATGCGTTGGTGTGTGCGGAGATCCGTTGACTGTAAGAATGATTTGTCGCACACCACACACATGAATCGTTTCTCCCCTGTGTGAATGCGTTGGTGTCTGCAGAAGTCTGATGACCGCATGAATGATTTGTCACACACCTTGCACGTGAATGGTTTCTCTCCTGTGTGAATGCGATGGTGTACACGGAGGTCAGTTGACTGTGAGAATGATTTGTCGCACACTTCACACGTGAATGGTCTCTCCCCTGTGTGAATGCTTTGGTGTACACGGAGGCTTGATGACCGCAAGAATGATTTGTCACACACCTCACATGTGAATGGCTTCTCTCCTGTGTGCATCCCCTGGTGGATCAGGAGCTTAGATAACTGTGTGAAGCCTTTATCACACATCTCACACTTGAACGGTCTCTTCCCAGTGTGAATGCTTTGATGTGCACGGAGGTTATCAGATCGTGAGAATGATTTGTCACACACCTCACATCTGAACGGTCTCTCCCCAGTGTGAATACGTTGGTGCACACGGAGGTTCTGGGACCGTGAGAATGATTTTTTACACACCACACATGTGAACGGTTTCTCCCCTGTGTGGACCATCTGATGCAGCAGGAGTTTTGATGAATCGGAGAATGATTTGTTACACGCCTGACACTTGAATGGTTTCTCCCGCACGGGAATGTGTTGATGTGTGCGGAGGTTCGAGGAGTCAGAGAATGATTTGTCACAGACCTCTGACACAAATGGTTTCTCCCTGGTGTGAATACGTTGGTGTACATGGAGAGTCTCTGTCTCCGCAAATGATTTATTGCACACTTCACACGTGAATGGTTTCTCCCCTGTGTGAATACGTTGGTGAGTGCGAAGGTTTGAGGCGTCAGAGAATGATTTGTGACAGACCTTACACGTGAACGTTTTCACCCTGGTGTGAATACGTTGGTGTACACGGAGGTTCGCTGACTGCCCAAATGATTTGTTGCACACTTTACATGTGAATGGTTTCGCTCCTGTATGAATGCTCTGATGGATTTGGAGTTTGGAGGAATCGGTGAAAGTCATCTCACACACCTCACACCTGAACAGTTTCTCCCCACTGATGTCAATCCTCTGAAGTATCAGAAGGCCCGGAAAAGTCATACAAGCTTCAGTAGATGCCTCACACTTGAATTGTTGCTCATCCATGCGGCTGCCCTTGCTTACCAGTGGTTCTTAAAGGTGCACCGTGTGACTTCGGAGAAGTTGAGAGCCTGTGGAGCCCTCCTCACACAAGTCGAGTCTCTTCCCTGGAGGAATATCAGTGGTTCACAAGGCTCGATGAATGACTGAATCGATCGCCCACAGCCGAACCTTCGGAAAGGTTGCTTCTGATGGAAGGTTCCCCACCACTGACCAGTTTCAGGTCTGATGAGGTGGCAATGCTCCCCTGACCAGACCGATTTCAAGATGACGATTTCACTGCCCAACCTTCTCTGTGTTGGGCAATGTCTTCCCACAGTTATTCAGTTGTTCCTTGGGTGGATTTATCTGCAGTGTCTATCCTCTCAGGTGCAGTATGGTGCAATCCTTCTGTAAAACAGGAAAAGAAAACATGATTCCCTCCAACTTCGTCTCCTCCTTTACTGAAGGGACTGACTCCTCAGAGAATGTTCCACAGTGAGTGTCAGTCTGCTATTCCCCTGTGTGGGGATCAGATACAAGTCCTTTCTTTTTCCTCACTTGACTGTCCCACATCCCCTGTTTCCAGCAGGGACACTGGATAGTGACCAGGAGCAGACAACATGGTTACTTTCTTTCCCCCACCGAGACCCTCATCTTCCCAGGCACCATGAGGGCAATCGAAAAAACAGTCTGGCAGAGTTTAAAATGGGCTATAAGTTCAGTATCAGGTTGTGTCATGCTGGCAGAGACCAGTTTTACCCTTTATGGGCGCGATTCTCCCGAGTTACGAAAAATCGGGAAGCTGGCGTCAAAAACGGGCGCGTTTGATGCCAGCCTCCGCCCCCCCGACCGGGAACCGATTCATCTCCCCGGTTGGGGCTAGCATCGCGCGGCCGGGAACTCCGGCATTGCGGGCTTAACGAATTTCGTTAAGCCCGCTAGCCAAAGTTAGCGACGGCTGACGCGTCAGATGACGTCAGCCGCGCATGCGTGGATTGGACGACTCCAACCGGCATATGCGCGGATGACGTCATCACGCATATGCGTGAAACCCACGCATATGCGTGAAACCCGCGCATGCGCGGGCCGTTATGCCCCGCAGAAGCCCCGCGGATGGATCCATCGGGGCGGCGGAGGGAGAAAGAGTGCGCGGGGTAAGTACCCGCTGCCCGCGATCGGTGCCCACCGATCGCGGGCCCATGGCACCCTTCCACGGCCGTGCCAATCGGTGCCATGGTTCCCGAGAACGGGACTTTACGCCCGTTTTTACGAACGGTCAGAGCAGTTGTGTTTTACGCTTGTAAAAACGGCCGTAAAGGCCTTGGAAATCGGCCCATCGGCCAGGAGAGAATCGCTGCTCGCCGTAAAAAAACACGGGCAGCGATTCGTGTCGGGAGGCGGGCGTGGGGGGTGGAGAATAGCGGGAGGGCGTCGGACCAGCGTGTCCGTAAAAATTTACGCCGCCCGCTATTCTCCGATTTTTCGTAAGTCGGGAGAATCGCGCCCTATGTGTTTAATATAAAAAAACTCAGTCAAAATGTTAATTCAATGGTGATTTTGAAATTTCTCCCCTTGTTTTCCAAAATGATTTGAAGAAAACACACTGGGCAGGAAGCTAAGGAAAGCTAAGGAAAATGTTGCTTCAGTGTAGCTGATTGAAGGGTTCTGGTTTATCCTGGGAAATTAGATACACTGCACTCACTCAGACTGCACATCCCAAATTCAGCTCTCAGACACAGCAATGGGCAAAACTATCAAAGCCAAACCCAGGCTTCTGGGAAAGGCCGACGCCTTCAGGTAAAATCTTTAAAGAAGACATTTCAATAAATGTTTATCTACCCTTCCCAGATAATTACACCTCACCTTCTCATATTCAGCAAAGACCCATCAACAAAACTCAGCCTGTAAATCAGAAGGGAAATGTTTCCAATAAACACCCTGAATATCCAACACACAGCCAATCAAACAGCTCAGCACAAAGCACCGAGTAAACAGGTCTGTGAGCTGGATCTTCTGACACAGCATAAGGGACATTTCCACAGCTAATTGCCCACAGGATAGTCAGACTGCCTGAACATTAGTGTGGATATTGTGCAATGTAATGATTGTAAATTGTGCTCCTTCACTCACCATCTCCTGACTTGGTTTTGAGTCCCTACAGGAAGTGAAGCAGCTGTGGTAGAGGAAGAGGAGAGAATGGGCAGAGTGGGTGGGCTCTCTGATTGACGTCTCTCACAGGCAATCCAAATGTTTTTGCAGTAACAGGAGGTTCCTGAAGTTTGGGAAACTGACCAAGGAAACGGAGGCGACTTTGAGCAGCAGATCAGGTGGGGATTTAAACTTGTCATTGTCCCATCTGAATAAAACCTCACTTATTGCAGCTGCTGTCTCAGTTCCCCTGGGTAAATATTTGACAGAGATTTCTAATGTGGGAGTAGCATTCTTCATCCTCGGAAGCTTCCAAACTGACAACATCAGTGTGGGATGTGTAGCCTCGGCTGTGTTTGACAGCAGATCAGAAGAGGAATTATTACAGCAGTGGGTGCCACCACCTGTCAGCTCCACTCCAAGCCACTCACCATCCTGGCTCAGAAATATATCGCTGTTCCTTCAGTGTCCCTGGGTCATAATCCTGGAATTCCCACAACACTGGGTGTATCTACACTATGTGAACTGCAGCAATTCAAGAAGACAGCTCACCATCACTTTCTCCAGGGCAATTAGGGTGGGATAATAAATCCTGGCGAAGTCAGTGGCACCCACATCATGTGAAAGATAAAGAACAGGAGATGGTAACATGAAAGGGAGAAACTGAGAAGGCAGTGGGGGGGGGGGGGGGGAGGGGGGAGATATTGAACCAGTGGTTGAACAGCGACTCTCTTACTCAGGGAGTAACTGTAAGTTATAGATTTACACTGTGACTCAGGGAGTAACTCTGAGTTGGAGTGTAACTCGGTGATTCAGGGAGTGGCTCAGGGTGGAAATTGTGCTTGGGAACTACCTCTTGCTTTGATAGTGACTGGGACTCAAGTGACCAACTCTGAGAAAATAAAATAAATATAACGCAGGAGGACGCCAATGCAATCTGACTTGCTGAGTATGTTCCGTACTTTGTGTTTTGATTCTAGTTTTTAAAGCACAGAAACAGACCATTTGGCCCAACTGCTTTCTGCTGGTGTTTATGCTCCACATGAGCTTTCTTCCTTCCTATTGTATCCCACACTATCAGCAGATCATTCTATTCCTTTTCGCACGGTAGCATAGTGATTAGCACTGTTGATTCACAGTGCCAAGGTCCCAGATTCGACTCCCGACTTGGGTCAGTTTGTGCAGAGTCTGCACGCTCTCCCCGTGTCTGCGTGGGTTTCCTCCGGGTGCTCCGGTTTCCTCCCACAAATCCCGTAAGACATGCTGTTAGGTAATTTGGACATTCTGAATTCCCCCTCTTTGTACCCGAACATGCGTCGGAATGTGGCAACTAGGGGCTTTTCACAATAACTTCATTGCAGTGTTAATGTAAGCCTACTTAGAACATAGAACATAGAACAGTACAGCACAGAACAGGCCCTTCGGCCCTCGATGTTGTGCCGAGCAATGATCACCCTACTCAAACCCACGCATCCACCCTATACCAGTAACCCAACAGCACCCCCCCCCCCCAACCTTACTTTTTAGGACACTACGGGCAATTTAGCATGGCCAATCCACCTAACCCACACATCTTTGGACAATGATGGACCTCTGCATCAAGCTGGATCGCCTGCAGCTGCACCCTCAAGCAGACATAGCCAAGTCGGCCTTCACCCACTAGCGAGCTTGCTTTGAAGCCGACATCGGATCTGCGACAGAACCACCCACAGAGGCACAGAAACCCCAGATTCTATATACACGGCTGAGCTCCGATATCTTTCCCCTCATCTGGGATGCGCCCACCTACGCTGAGGTCATGGCACTTCTGAAAGAGAACTACACCCAGCAGGCCAACAAACTCTATGCCAGTTGTGACAGTAAAGATTATTATTATTATTAGATGGTCCCAATTGAGATGATGCGGAGTTTGTGAAGAGAGCGCTGGGTGCCATGCCAGATCTGGACACCCATGAGTTGATAGTACGGGGGGATTGGAACATATTGTTGGAACCAAAGGTGAACAGTTCCCAGCCGCACTCACTGACCCAGTCCATGGGGAGGGAGGGTGGGGCGGGGTGGGTTTAAGGCATTGGCTGAGCTCATGAGGGAGATGGGGGGGTGGTATGGATCCACCGAGCGTGGAGGGATCGGGAGTATTAGTTTTTCTCACTGGTGCACAAGGTGTATTTGAAGATTTACTTTTTTGTAGTGGGAAAGGCACTGTTGTGAGCGGGGAGATTATCTTGTTTAAGTCTAAGGTGGATAGGGAGGAGAGGGAGGAATGCTAACGACTGATCAAAGAGATTTTGAAGGTGGACCCGGATCTCCTGTCAAAGAGGAATGAGTTGCAGGCGAGGTTTGACCTATTGTCCAGCAGGAAAGTGATGGGTCAGTTGAGAAGGGTGAGAGGAGCTGTATGAGTATGGGGAGAAGAGAGGGCACATGTTGGCGGGTTGGGTCCGGAAGGAAGCCGCTGTAAGAGGGATAGTTCAGGTGTGGGACAAGATGGGAGTTGGTAGTGGCTCCGGAACAGATTACAGTTCGGGGAGTTCTATAGGGACCTGTAGGTCAGAGCCACCAGAGGACAAGCGGGAGATGAGGGAGTTTCTGGGTGGGCTGGGGTGTCCGAGCGTGGGGGAGGCAAAGAGGGCAGGGTTGGAGGAGCCGAGGGGGTGGGGGGGGGGGGGGGGGGGGGGGAGGAGGTGGAGAAGGTTGGGAGGATGCAAGCAGGGAAGGCAGCAGGACCCGATGGATTTCCGATTGAATTTTATAAAAAATATAAGGATAAGCTGATGCTGTTGTTGATGGGAATGTTTGAGGACGCAATGGTTAGGGGTGTCTTGCCGCTAACAATGGGGAGGCCTCCATCTCACTCCATCTCGTCTTTAACTACTGTTAAAGAAGGACAAGGATCCGGTGGAATATGAGTCGCATAGGCCCATATCTCTGCAGAATGGTGATGCCAAGATACTAGCAAAGGTGCTGACTTTAAGGTTGGAATGGTGCTTCCCAAAGGTGATTGGGGAGGACGGGGTTTGTAAAGGGAAGACAGTTGTCCTTCAATGTGTGGAGGGTGTTGAATGTGGTACTTTCTCTGGCAGAACGGAGGGAGACGGAGGTGGTGGTGGCACTGGATGTGGAGAAGCCGTTTGATTGGGTGGAGTGGACTTATTTGGTGGCGGTATCAGAGAAATTTGTGATTGGGTACGGCTGTTGTATAAGGAGTCGATGGTGAGCGTGCACATGAATAGTATGAACTCAGGGTGTTTTGCATTACATCGGGGTACGAGGCAGGGATGCCCCATGTCCCCCCTTCTGGTTCATTGACTATAGAGCCTTGCACTGAGGAGCTCGGAGTTGTGGAAGGGGACAGTGAGGGGCGGGGTGGAAGATAGGGGCCAGGAATTTCCGAGCCGGGGCGGGCTCGGAGAATTGGCGTTCATGCCTTAACTGCCCCAATGCCTGGATGCGAACCTCCGAAAGGGCTAAAACCGCGTGAACGCGGGGAGTGCCGCGCGGCCGGAGAATCGCTAAAGGTGGCCCGACCTGCGATCCTCTGGGCCCCCAGCGATACTGCGGCCCGGAGGAGGGAGGGGTCGACGTGGGGGAACCCCAGGACAGCGGGACGGCATGGCCGTGGCTGCGGGGATTGGGGGGAGGCCACCCAGGGTCATGTGGGGGGGGGGGGGGTGGTGCCGGGGGGAGGCGGGGCAGATAGCCACGGCGGCCGGGCAGGGCCCGCCATGACAGGGCGGAGCCAACGCCACGGATGCCATTACGGCGGTCACGCAGATGGGCATCCTCCCCGGTTGCTGGCTCAGCCCAGGCGTCCTGGCCGTTCGGATGTGTGCCGGACCCTCCACGTGGCCCCACCCACCCAACCAGCGGCACCCACCGGCAGGTAGATCCAGGGCCGCACCCACAGCAGCCCCCGGTGAGCGCAGTGCCATCAGACGGTGGCTCTGGCAGGAGGGACGGGCGACAGAAGTCGGGGCACTGAGGGTGCGGGGGTGGGAGGCATGCATGGTTGGGGCGCGAGCTGCCAACCGGGTCGACCATGTAGACCATGGCACCTGGTTGTGGAGGGGGTTATGCGCAATGATGAAGCTTTGTCTACCTCCATGCCCTGCAGATCGTAATGTTTGGCTATCTTCCAGCGTTGTTGGCCACTGTAGCCGGGACTGCAGCCCTGCATGAAGCCCTGTGGGAGATGGAGCAGGGACGTGACAGGGAGGCGGCGGAAGCTGCAGCAGAGGAGCGTGCCGCAGTGGGGTCTCATAATTTGTACGGATACAGGGTAAAGAATCAAACAGGCACGTGGACCACCTCCGTAGCCGAGACTTGCAGGTCCAGAAGGACAGATCAAAGCCCCATACCGGTGGTGCCCCACCTCCGGAGCAGCCATGTATGACACTCAGCGAGGCAGATGCACTCCCTCAAGTCAGAGATGCGAGAGGTTGAATCATCTGACCCAGACTCCGACATGGAGACTTTGCCTACAGCAGTTGAAACAGGTCCAGTAGCGACCGCCAAGGGATTCGGCCTGGAAATGATACTCCCCGATTTGTTATACTCCTCCAGATCTGGAACAGCGGGCATTCGGGAGACAACCGCGAGCAAAGAAGGGAAAGGGTCTGCCCCCTCCTGCCATCGAGATGGAAGATATATTGGACTTCAGGTGGCAGCAGTGTTTTAACCTGTGTTTTAACAGGAGGCCAAGGGATCTGTAACCTCAGAGTCTCTGGGGCTTTACCTGATTATGATCTACCTAGATGAGGGAGGCGGAGCTACCCCCTTAATCCAGGAGCCTTTGGGACATAAATACTCCGGACCTTCGAGGAGTAGGAGGTGTAATATAAGAAGTATAATAAATATTTGAGTTTCGTACAGTCATCACGTCCAAGTGGTCGCTTGCCTGGGACTTTACATTGAGAATTGAGAGATTGTAACTATCAGGAAAGACTGAACATGCTGGCACTCTTTTACCTAGAAAGGAGAAGGCTGAGGGGCTACAGCATAGAAATCTTTAAAATGATGAATTATAAATGGAAGAATTTGGGGTTAAATGGGGAAAGATTAGAATGTGGAACTTGCTCCCACAGGGAATAATTGAGGCAAAAAGTGTTGATGTATTTGATAGGAATTGCTAGCAATACTCAACAGGTCAGGCAGCATCTTTATCTTTGTAGTATTCTCTGCCACCCCCCCCCCCCCCCCCCCTCCTCCAGTAAGAACCTTCATGCGTTATGATCCCCCAGTCTCCGTAAGATCCTCTGTCCTCCAGTGAGTAAATTTTGGTAGCTCTCCTCTGAGGTAGCACACACTTTCTCAGCAATCTCCTCCAGACCCTACAACGCTCACTATCTCTCTAAACTCCTCCAGCCTGTTGGATTCAGCAATTATAAAGGGGGGGGGGGGGGGGCCTTTAAAATATCAGCTAAAATGATTCCTGAAAATTACTGAATTTGTCAAAATAATATGAGTAAGTTATAATTGTAAGAATACTGCCCATGGCTGTCTCAAATGTTACAAATAATGTACTACAAGTTCTGATTTGATCTGATATGAAGATACATTCAACAAGATTGAAACAATATCATAGCTGAAACCAGACGTGACATAGGGAGTTTGAACGTGGGACAAAAGTCATGGAACACTTAATTAATTTGGGATAATCGATTAATGTCTAATTAACCAATTGCCTGTTAAGTGACTGACACTTTCCTGAACGAATCAAAGGGTCTCAGCTGAGAATTAGAACCAATGAAACTAAGTGAGGGGCTAAATCCAGATAAGGAGTCCCTTAAGAATATTATCCGCCTTACTGATTAAAAATTATTATTTGAAAATCTGGTCACTTATATCTTGAAGTTTTTGCTTCTACTAGTTCAAGGACATTTCGAGAGACACAGAGAAACCATTTTCCAGTTAATTTTGTGTGAATGTACAAAATGTGTTTTTAATAAATAAAATTATCTTGCATTCATTCAACCGACTGTCATCAATGAATGAGTGATAAGACGAATCTTACTAGCCCCTACAACCTTCTCTCCTGTAAAATGCTCCATACCCACAGCATGCCTAGTGCCCCAATCTTCCCCATCCTCTAAAAACTCTCACTATTGCTGAATCTCCTCAATTGCCTGCAAATGCTCCTCTTTGTCTGAAAACCCCAATAGAATCATAGAATCCCCACGGTTCAGGTCATTCGGCCCATGAGTCTGCACCTGCCCTTGGAAAGAACACCCTACTTAAACTTAAGCCCACACCTCCACGCTATCCCCCGTAACCCTACCTAACTTTTTTGGACACTAAGGAGCAATTTAGCATAGCCAATCTACCTAACCTGCACATCTTTGGACTGTGGGAGCCATAAAACCCTCTCCATCCCAGTAACTGTCTCCAGTCCCTTAATACCACCCCATGTCTGTCACCTTCACCCAACGGAAGAACTTTCTCTGTAACTTCCTCCAACTCATACTACCCTCTCTATCTCTGTAGCTTCCTCCAATCCCTATGCTTCCTATCTTTGAAACCTCCTCCAGGTGTTACATACCTCCCTAGCTTTCAAACATCATATAGCCCCTACAACCCTCCCTATTTAGAACATAGAACAGTACAGCGCAGAACAGGCCCTTTAGCCCACAATGTTGTGCCGACTATTTATCCTAATCTAAGATCAACCTAACCTACACCCCTTCAATTTACTGCTGTCCATGTGCCTGTCTAAGTCGCTTAAATGTCCCTAATTACTCTGACTCCACCACCTCTGCTGGCAGTGCATTCCACACACCCGCCACTCTCTGTGTAAAGAACTGACCTCTGACATCTCCCCTATACCTTCCTCCAATCACCTTAAAATTATGTCACCGCGTGACAGCCATTTCCACCCTGGGGAAAAGTCTCTGGCTATCCACTCCATCCCTCTCATCACCATGTACGCCTCTATCAAGTCACCGCTCTGCCTTCTTCGCTCCAGTGAGAAAAGCCCTAGTTCCCTCAACCTTTCTTCAAAAGACATGCCCTCCAGTCCAGGCAGAATCCTGGTAAACCTCCTGTGCATCCTGTCCAAAGCATCCACATCCTTCCTATAATGGGGAGACTAGAACTGACGCAATATTCCAGGTGTGGTCTAACCAGAGTTTTATAAAGCTGCAGCAAAACTCAATCCCCCTGTTAATGAAAGCCAACACACCATACACCTTCTTAACAACCCTATCAACCTGGGTGGCAACTTTGAGGGATCTATGTATGTGGACCCCAAGATCCCTCTGTTCCTCCACACTTCCAATAATCCTGCCTTTAACCCTGTATTCAGCATTCAAATTCGACCTTTGAAAATTAATCACTTCACATTTATCTAGGTTGAACTCCATCTGCCACTTCTCAGCCCAGTCTGCATCCTGTCAATGTCCTGTTGTAATCTGCAACAACCCTCAACACTATCTACAACTCAAGCAACCTTCGTGTCATCGGCAAACTAACTAACCCACCCTTCTACTTCCTCATCAAAGTCATTTATAAAAACCACAAAGAACAGAGGTCCCAGAACAGATCCTTGCGGGACACCACTGGTCACCGACCTCGAGGCGGAATACTTTCCATCCACTACCACTCGCTGCCTTCTTTCGGCCAGCCAATTCTGTATCCAGACAGCCAAATTTCCCTGTATCCTATGCCCCTAACTTTTTGAATGAGCCTACCATGTGGAACCTTATCAAATGCCTTACTGAAATCCATATAAACCACATCCACCACCCGACCTTCATCAATGTGTCTCGTCACATCCTCAAAGAATTCAATGCGGCTTGTGAGGAATGACCTGCCCCTCACAAAGCCATGCTGACTATCTTTAATCAAACTATGTTTTTCTAAATAATCATAAATCCTATCTCTCAGAATCCTTTCCAATATTTTGCTCACCATAGACGTAAGACTGATGTTCCAGTCCCTACAGCCCTCCCTATCCTGCAGCCTCCTTCTGTCCATATAAGTTTCCCTATCTGTGTAAAATTCATTTAGCCCCTACAACCCCCTCTATCTCTACCCCAACAACACTCCTGATCTCTGGGACCTACTCCAGCCCTGACAACCCTCCCTGTCTTTGCCGTTCTCCTGCTGCGTTCTGCTCTTCCTCAGTATAAAATGTAAACTCAGTATCCTTAAATGTATCTCATCCGGTCCTGGTAACTTAGCAACTTTTAAAAATAAATTTAGAGGACTCAATTCATTTTTTACAATTAAGGGGCAATTTAGCATGGCCAATCCACCTTCCCTGCACATCATTGGGTTGTGGGGGCGAAACCCACGCAAACATGGGGAGAATGTGCAAACTCCACATGGACAGTGACCCAGAGCCGGGATCGAACCTGGGACTTCAGCGCGTGAGGCAGCAATGCTAACCACTGCGCCATCATGCTGCCCTGCTTAGCAAATTTTAGCAACAGCTGGCCCATCTAGTACCTCACTGGAATTTTCACCCCATCAGTATCTTGATTACCTTTTTTTCACTATGACTTGGACAATAAGTTCTGTGGTAAAGACAGATGCCTTCTGCTCATTCAGAACCTCAGCCTTTCCACCTGCCTGAATGTCTAAATCCCTTTCAGGTCCATTATCAGTCCCACTCCTCCTTTTACCACTCTTTCATGTTTTATAAGCTCTTGAAAACTTTTGCATTCCTTTATATGCTAGCTGGCAGTCTCCATCCATAGTGTTCTTTTGCTTCTCTTATTTGTTTTCTCACTTCCGCTCTCAACCTCCTATATTCATGCTGACTCTCAATTGTGCGGTTCACAGGCACTGGGACAGAGGCCATGAGGGAGCGGTCACTGAGGTTCAAGCTGTGAGTCAAGCATTATGTTCACAGAGGCTGGAGTGGAGTGTTATCTGCATCTCAATTTCTGTTTTTTGCCCTCTCTCGCTCCCTCCCTCTCGCTCTTTCATCAACTCTTTCCCGCTCTCGATCTTGTTTTTCATTCTCACTCATTTGTGTTCTCCCTCTCACTTTCTCTTTTTTTCTCTCTCTGTGAATTGAGCTGGAAGAAACGTTCACATACTATTATCACAACACAAGGTGGTGTGCAGGGCTAAGTCATAGGTAAACATTTAATTTAATATAAACACCTTTATTATAAGCTAGATCAATTAATGAAAAACTAAGGGCGGCATGTGGTGGAGTGGTTAGCACTGGGACTGTGGCGCTGAGGACCCGGGTTCAAATCCCGGCCCTGGGTCACTCTTCATGTGGAGTTTGCACATTCTCCCATGTCTACGTGGGTTTCACCCCCACAATCTAAAGATGTGCGGGGTAGGTGAATTGGCCACGCTAAATTTCCCCTTAATTGGAAAAAAAAATAATTGGGTACTCTAAAAATGAAAAACTAAAAGGTAAACTTAATTAAATTCATAACCTTAAGATTTCTTATTTTGCACATTTTATATTATAAATGTAAAATGTTAAGTTTGTCTGCATAACTTTGCCTCGATGAAGAAATTGGTTTAAAAACTTTTAAAATATATATTTTATTGAACATTTCAAAATTTATATATAAAAATGTAACAGAAAAACTCAACACCCCGCAATAGCTGACAGTGACCAGCCCTTTAAAATACATAACAAACGATGCCAATCGACCCCCTCGGCACGTATTTAACTTTCCCAAATGCAAAAATTTTAGGAGGTTCCCCAGCCACACCGAGGCACTAGGTGGAGAAGCTGACCTCCACTCCAGCAGAACCTGCCTGCGAGCAATCAGGAAGGCGAAGGCTAAAACATCTGCCTCTGCCCCCACCTGCAACCCCGGCAGCTCTGACACCTCGAATATGGCCGACAGGGTACCCAGCTCCAGCTCCCTACCTCAGATCACTGACATGGTGCTGAAGGAGCCCCAAAAGTTTGCTAGCTTCAGAGACGCCCAGAATGTATGTAGGTGATTCACTGGTCCCCTCCCACACCGCTCGCACTTAGCCTCTACCCCCTCAAACACCCAACTCATCCTTGCACTCGATAAGTGTGCCTGATGCATTACCTTCAGTTGTCTGATCCCAAGCCTTGCACACAATGTCGTGGCATTCACCCTTAGTCAGGCCTCACCCCCTGCTCCACTTCACAACCCAACTCCTCCTCCCATTTCACCTTAGTCCCCTCCAGTGAGGCCTCGCCCTCCACCAACAGATTCCCGTAGAAGTTTTACCCTCTCCAGCAACAGTACCCTCTCCACCAACGACAGGTGGTGCAACTATTCAAAATTCTGGACCTGGAAGTACCTGAACGCCTCTGACTGTGCAAACCCTTATCTCTCCATTAACTTCCCCAAACCTACAAACCACCCCTCCAGGAACAAATCCCCCATATCCTCCCATCCCCTAAATCTGGTGTCCATCCTAGCCGGCTCAAACATATGGGGCAGGATTCTCCCGTACCCGGTGGGCCGGGGGGTCCCAGCGGGATGGAGTGGCGTGAATCACTCTGGCGTCAGCCCGCCCCAAAGGTGCAGAAGATGAAATAGCAGAGGAGCTGCCAATGAGGGATGAGTTCATTGAAGCAGAAATTAATGACCTAGAGCCTAAAGAAGCAGTGGAAGAGTTTTATTCTGAAGAAACAGAATATGTTCCGGGGGATGAAGACATACATTTCACCTGTTCTTCAAAACACAGATGAAGATAGCCAATCAGTGGCAGTACCTCTTCCAGAGGCAGTGGAAGAGCCTATGGAGGAAGATAATACACGGGAGGTTGCTGAAGAGCGCCCAGCAGAAGAATATGTGAATGATGCAGAAGCGAGTGAACACTCAGAGCCTGACCATCTGGAAGTAACAGATGAGCCAAAAGAAGAAGCAGACGTAGCTGACCCAGAAGCAGAGGTTGGAGTCGTTGATTTAGAAGTGGAAACCTCTAATGAGACAGTTTCACTATCAGAAAATAAGCTAAAGGAATGCTGACATCATCCCCGCGTATGCGTGGGGGGGGGGGGGGGAGTTCACCTACGCGGAGGCCATCGCGGAGGCTGACACGGCCGGAACATAGGAAAAGAATGCCCCACGGCACAGAGCCGCCCGTGGATCGGTGGGTCCCGATTGCGGGCCAGGCCACCGTGGGGGCACCCCCCCACCCCCCCGGGGCCAGATCGGCCCACGCCCCCACAGGACCCCGGAGCCCGCCCCGCCGCCAGGTCCCGCTGGTAAGGGACCTAGTCTAATTTGCGCCGGTGGGACTGGCAAAGACCAGGCGGGGCTTTGGCCCATCGTGGGTCAGAGAATTGCCGGGAAAGCCTTTGCGAACGACCGCTGACCAGCGCGGCGTGATTCCCGCCCCCGCCGAATCTCCGGTGCCGGAGAATTCGGCTGCCGGATTCACGCCGCCCCCCGGCAATTCTCCGACCCGGTGGGGGGGGGGGGTCAGAGAATCCCGCCCATGGTTGTCCCTGATCGGTATCATCCTCAACCCTCTCCCTGCTTTAAATTGCTGCCCGGATTGCCTCCATATTTTTAGCATAGCCACCATCACCGGGTTCCCCGAAAACCTCCTCGGGGAGAACGTGAGCAGGACTGTCACCAGCGTCCACAATCCCGTTCCCTCACATGACCTGGCCTCCAAAATCAGTTAAAGACTTAACGTTGAATTAGCGAGTTAAATAGTGAGAGAGAAGAAGCTTTAGGGAGAGGGGTAAGCCCCAGGGATGGGGCTGATTGGTGGACAGCTGGTGAGCATTTTGTTTAAACCCTTAAGATTGTTTCTGTTCAGTTAGTTTAATAATGTCATTCGGAGAACATTTGTGTTGGCATCCTTTTGTCTACAGGAGAGGATGGCCAAACAACAAACAAACCATTCAGCTGATGTGTCTTTATTCGTTGCCTCTTTGCTGGTGCTGTGATGGCAACTCAATTGACTATGTTTACTGGTAGTTTATTGTGAAGCCTGTGGTGACAGCAGGATTTGTGGTTGGTGGGCTCCGATGTACTACACCAGCTCTCTGAATATCTTACTCTCCATCTCGCTGCTGTCGCCACTCGTTTATCCCCGCTGCTCTCACTGCTTCTTTATCCTTCCTGCGGATCTCGTACTCACTGCTGTCGTCGCTCTTTTACCCTTCCAACTGATCTCTGTGACATTTAGGAAACAGGAAAAATAAGAACATACAAGTATTAGATCAGCCCTGGAAGAGAACAAAAAACAATCTGTAATAAAAACACAGAATGGGAGCAGGGGGTTGAGAACAAATCTAATTCCGGATCAATTGGAACCAAGGAATGACGGGCAGAACTGTAACGGGACAGTAGTCGCCTTTAGCAATGTAGGGCTGGATTATCCGCCATCCGGATGCTCCGTTTTGCCGGTAGCCTGGGGGTTTCCTGACGGCGGGGGGCTGCCCCACAATGGGAAACCCCATTGACCAGCCGGTGAAACGGAGCATCCCATCGGCATGCTGAACCAGAAATCTGGCGCGGCGGGATGGAGATTTCAGTCTGAAGTCTTTTGGGTACCAAAGTGTTCATTTGCACAAGGAAAATACTGGACAACTAGTTTAATAATCAGGTGAGAAGCAAGCTGAATATAGAAATTTCAGAGGTGAATTGATAAAGGAAATAAGAGGGGTAAAGAGAGAGTATGAGAATAAACTGGCAACACGGGCAGCACGGTAGCATGGTGGTTAGCATAAATGCTTCACAGCTCCAGGGTCCCAGGTTCGATTCCCAGCTGGGTCACTGTCTGTGTGGAGTCTGCACGTCCTCCCCGTGTGTGCGTGAGTTTCCTCCGGGTGCTCCGGTTTCCTCCCACAGTCCAAAGATGTGCGGGTTAGGTGGATTGGCCATGCTAAATTGCCCGTAGTGTCCTAAAAAGTAAGGTTAAGGAAGGGGGGGGGTTGTTGGGTTACGGGTATAGGGTGGATACGTGGGTTTGAGTAGGGTGATCATTGCTCGGCACAACATCGAGGGCCGAAAGGCCTGTTCTGTGCTGTACTGTTCTATGTTCTAAATTCATGCAAAATCCAAAGGATTTCTGTGACTAGGAAAAGTTGATTTTGGACCAAAAATGCATGAAGAACGGCATGGCTGAGGTACTAAATGGATGATTTGCATCAGCCTTTAATAAGGAAGAAGATGTTGTCAAAGCCCATAGTGAAGGAGGAGGTTCCTAAGGCTCTGGATGGGCTCAAAATTGACAGAGGAGGTATTAGATCGACTGGCTGTGCATAAAGTTGATAAATTATCAGGATGCACGAGCTATGATTTTCCAAAATTCCTAGGATCAGGAACAGTCCGATCAGATTGGAAGTTGGTAAATGGTAGATTTCCAACCAATAAAGGAGGTAGAGGAAACAGTGCACTAGGAGGCCAGATAGCCTAACACCATACAAACATATGAACTGAATTAGGAACAGCAGTCGGCCATTGGGCCCCTCCAGCCTATTCTGTCATTCAATAAGATTACGGATGATCTTTAAAAAAAATTTCCAATTAAGAGGCAATTTAGCATAGCCAATCCACCTACCCTGCACATCTTTGCGTTGTGGGGGTGAGACCCACAGACACGGGGAGAATGTGCAAACTTCACACGGACAGTAATCCGGGGCCGGGATTGAACCCAAGTTCTCAACACCGTGAGGAAGCAGTGCTGACCACTGCGCCACCATGCCACACAGATCATGGCTGATCTGATTGTAACCTCAACTCAACATTCCGAGCTACCCCGATAACCATTCACGTTCCTGCATATCAAGAATATATATAGTTCTGCCTTAAAGGTATTCAACGACTCTGCTCCCACTGCCTTTTGAGGAAGAATGCTCCAAAGACACACTACTTTCTGATAGAAAATATTTCTCAACTCGTGATGGAAGGAAGTTCCCTTGATGAAGTAACTGAAGATGGTTGGGCCTAGGACACTACCCTGAGGAATTCCTGCAGTGATGTCCTGGAGCTGAGATGACTGACCTCCATCAACCACAACCACCTTCCTTTGTACTTGGTATGATTCCAACCAGCGGAGAGTTTTCACCCCGATTCACAGTTCTGCTGGGGCTCCTTGATGCCACACTCGGACTTAAGATCAGGAGCAGTCAATCTCACCGCAACTCTGGAATGTGACCCTTTTGTCCATGTTTAAACCAAGGCTATAATGAGGTCAGGAACTGAGTGGCCCTGGCATGACCCAAATTGAGCATCAGTCAACAGGTTATTGCTGTGATAGCACCGTTGATAACCCTTTCCATCACTTTACTGACTTTCGATAGTAAACTGACTGACTAGGTAGGGTTTGTCCTGCTTTTTGTGTACGGAACATACAAGAATAATTTTCCACATTGCTGGATAGGTGCCAGTGTTGGTGCTGGACTAGAGCAGCTTGGCTAGGGTTCTGGAACACAAGTCCTCAGAACTGTTGCCAGAATATTGTCAGGGCCCAACGCCTTTGGCGTATGTAATGCCCTCGGCCGTTTCTTGATATCATGTGGGGTAAACCAAATTGGCTGAAATGTGGGATCTGTGATGCTAGGGACCTACGGAAGTGGCTGATATGAATCATGCACTCAGCAACTTTGGCAGATTGTAGCAAATGCTTCAGCCTGATTGATTATTGAGGATTGCTTCTTGTTAGTTCCTTTATCGTCAGCCGTGGACTCAGCCAAGCAGCTATGTCCTTTTGGGTGGCACAGTGGTGCAGTGGTTAGCACTGCTGCCTCACGGCGCCAAGGACCCAGGTTCCATCATGGCCCCGGGTCACTGTCCGTGTGGAGTTTGCACATTCTCACCGTGTCTGCGTGTGTCTCACCCCCCAACCCAAAGATGTGTAGGGTAGGTGGATTGGCCACACCAAATTGCCCCTTAATGGAAAGAAAATGAATTGGGCACTTTTAATTTATTTTTTAAAAGCTATGTCCTTTAGAACTCAGCCAGCTTGGTCAATACTGGTGCAACTGAGCCACTCTTGATGGGGTAACATTAGAGTCCATCAGTCCCAGAATGGATTCTGCATCTTTGCCACCATTATGCTTCCTCCAAGTGGTGTTCCACATGCAGAAATACTGATTCATTAGCTGAGCGGGAACAGCACGTGATAATCAGAAGGAGGTTTTCTTGCCTATGTTTGATCTGATGCCATGAGGCTTCATGCGGTAGAGTCAATTTTGAGGACTCTCTGGGCAAATCCCTCCCAATTGTATACCAACTGTGCTGTCACTTCTGCTGGGTCTGTCCTGCTGGTGGGATAGGACATTCCCAGAGATGGTGATGGTGGTGTCTGGGACATTGTCTGTTAGGTATGATTCCGTTAGCATGCCTGTTGTCAGGCTATTGCTTGACTATCTTGTGAGACAGCTCTCCCAACTTTGGCACAAGTCCCTAGATGTTGTCAGTTTGTCAATGTTGTTTCTGTGGTCTTGGTCGATGCCAGGTGGTCGTCTGGTCTCAATTTCATTTGTAGACTTCATAGCGGTTTGATATGCCGATGGCTTACTCGGTTACTTCAGTACGATTGTCCAGTCCCACAATAACCCTTGCTCTGCCAGACACATTTATATTACAATGGTAATGACTGCGAGAGATTGCAGAGCTCAGAGATACAGAGGGATCCAGGCATCCTACTGCATTAAGCGCAAAGGGTTTGCACGCAGTATAGCAAGTAATTAGGAAAGCAAAATAGAATGTTTTTGTTTATTGCAAGGCAAATTGAATACAAAGGTAGAGGTTATGCCTCAAGTAATCAGGGCATTGCTTTTTTAAAATATTGTTTTTATGTTTCCAATTAAGGGGCAATCCAGCATGGCCAGTCCATCTACCCGGCACAATTTCAGGTTTGGGGGGGGCTGAGATCCACGGGGAGAATTTGCAAACTCCGCATGGACCGTTGATAGAAATTGACTATTCTAACCAGATATAAGAGATTTAAATTAGAACTTATTAAGAATAATTAACTATAATCATATTAACCATGAGAGTAAGGGAAGCCGAATAGCTGAGAACATTTTGCAAGTTGCTTGAGACCTGCTTAAGACTGTAAGAACAGTGACGTAAATTAGCTAAAAGGCCCCATTGTTATACAGTAAAGAACTGGTAGTTCCGTCTCGATAGTAATAGCCAGTCCAGGGCTGATAATTTCTTAGCAAAAACTGTGTTTCTCCAATAATGTCTCGATGCAGGTGTGGATAAGTCAGAAAATTGGCAGGCGATGAAATGAAAAATTGGCACCAATATATTTAAATACATATATCTCTTAGTTTGATGGACAGACAGTTTGGCCGAAATGAGTTAATTATAAATTAGGTCAAGCCAATCAGAGGTGAAAAGAAGGCGAGATCTTAAAATAATAATCTGTTTTAGAATAAATTACCGGGATGGAAAAATTCATTCCGGAATCAATCCATCTCTTTCTAAAACCTGTTTCCTTGCTGCTGCTTTTGCTAAATCGCCATCTTTCTTTTGTTTAAATCACTCAGTCATTTTATACTGTGGATTATGATTTGAAGAATAACCTCAATTTATAATTGAATGAAAACTCAACTACTGTTTTCGCTAAAGACGATCAATCTGCCCTAATTTTGTATTAACAAATAAAGTTTACCAGTGGGCACTACAGCTGACCTATAAAATACCAGTGGACTTTGCCAGAAAGCACAGACTTGACCCCTGTTATTTGGGAACTGAGAAGGGATAACAGAAATCCAGGGTTCTGAATAGACACAGAGATCCATCAACTGTGAACCTGGGCCGGAATTGAACCCGCGTCCTCGGCGCTGTAAGGCAGCAGTGCCACCAACTGCGCCAATGTGCCGCCTACAGGGCATTGCTAAGATCACCTCTAGAATACTGCGTACAGTATTCCAGTGGGAAAACAGGGGCATGGTGGTATTGTCACTGGGCTAGTAATCCAGAGACACAGGGTAATGTTCTGGGACTCGGGTTCGAATCCCACCACAGCAGGTGGTGAAATTTCAATTCAATAATACTCTGGGGTTAAAGTCTAAGGATGATTTTAAAACCGTTGCAATTATCATAGTACCAGACTGATTCCTGGGTTGGTGGGATGGACGTATGAGGAGAGATTGAATCGGTTAGGATTGTATCCACTGGAGTTCAGAAGAACGAGGGGGGAATCTCATAGAAACCTATAAAATTCTAACAGGACAAGACAGGGTAGATGTAGGAAAAATGCTCCTGGTTGTGGGTGTGTCCAGAACCAGGGGCCACAGTCTGAGGATACAGGGTAGACCATTTAAGACAGAGATTAAGATAAATTTCTTCATCCAGAGAGTGGTGAGTCTGTGGAGTTCGTTACCACAGGAAGTAGTTGAAGCCAAAATATTGTATGTTTTCAAGAAGCAGTTAGATTTAGCACTTGGGGCAAAAGGGATTAAAGGATATGGGGCAAAGCCAGATTAGCCTACTGAATTGGATGATCAGCCATGATCATAATAAATGGTGGAGTAGGCTCAAAGGGCCGAATGGCCTCCTCCTGATCCTATTTTCTATGTCTATCTTTCTATGTCGTAAAAATCCATCTAGTTCATGAGTGTCCTGTAGGGAAGGAAATCTGTCATCCTTATCTGGTCTAGATGTGACTCCTTACTCACAGCAATGACTCAAGAACTACAGCAATGTTGTTGACTCTTAAATGTCTTCTTGTATCTAACCGCTACAAATGAATGAAACCGGATGAACCACCCGGCATCAACCTGCGCACCAGAAAGGAGAATGGGAAATACAGCCCTGTCAACCCTGCAAAGTCGACCTTATTAACATCAGGGGGTGTGAGCCAAAATGGGAGAGCTGTCTTGCAGACTAGTCAAGCAACAATCGGACATAATCATGCCCTACAATGTCCAGGGCATCAGCATCACATCCCTGGCTATGTCCTGTATCTACAGACCCAGCAGAGGGGGCAGCACAGCGGTATACAGTCTGGGGGGAGATCTCAACAGTGAGATCCCATGAAGCTTCATGACACCAGGTCAAACATGGGGAAGGAAACATCCTCCTGATTACCGCGTACCGTCCTCGCTCAATTGATGAATTAATGATTCTCCATATCGAACATCACTTGGAGGAAGCATCAAGGGTGTAGTACGATGAAGGCATGCATGCCCTATGCTTTCTTTACCACCATTTCCACCTGTGCTGCTACTTTTAAGGAACTGTGGACCTGCGCGCCCAGATCTCTGTGTGTCTATGCTCCTGATGGTTCTGCCATTTATTTTTTAGCTCCCACCGGAATAGGATCAACCAAAATGTATCACCTTGTATTTGTCGAGGTTAAATTCCATCTGCCATTTCTCCGCCCAATTTTGCAGCCTATCTATATCCTGTTGTATTCTATGACAATCTTCATCACTATCTGCAACTCCTGCAATCTTAGTATCATCCGTAAACTTACTAATCAGACCAGCTATGTGTTCTTCCAAGTCATTTATATATATTACAAACAGCAGAGGTCCCAGGACCGATCCCTGCGGAACACCACTAGTTACAGAAAAACAGCAAACTCGAACTGGGGTGACTCAGGGTACCGTAATACTGTGTAACAAAGTTGTTTTTTTGACCAATCTGCCATGTGGGACCTTGTAAAATTCCTTGCTAAAATCCATGCACACAACATCCACTGCATTACCTCATCAACCCTCCTCGTCACTTCCTCAAATAATTCAATCAAATTTGTGAGGAAAGACCTTCTTTTAACAAAGCTATGCTGACCATCCCTGATTAGCCCATGCCTTTCTACGTGACAGTTGATCCTATCTCTCAGATTGATTCTACTAATTTGCCCACCATTGACATAAGACTAAGTGGCACTTACTTGGATCTCTTTTTAAACAATGGAACTATGTTTCCTTTCTCCGGTCCTCTGGTACCTCCCCTGTATCTAGTGAGGATTTGAAAATCATCCTCAGAGCATTTGCTATCTCCTCCCTGACCTCCATCAGCAGCCTCGGAAACAATCCATCTGGCCATGGCGACATCAACTTGCAAGAATTCCAACCTTTCAAGCACTTCCCCACTCTTTATGACTAAATGTCTCAGTGTTCCTTCTGGACTCTATATCTGTATCAACCCTTTCCCTTTGTAAGCACGGAGAAAAAATTTAATTAAAAACCCTTCCTACAGACTGCATCTACACACAAGTTTCCTTTATCAATTCTGATAGGTCCCACTTTTTCCTTAACTAACTTTTACCATAAATATATCTTATGAACACACATTCCTTGTCCATGAGTTTGGGAGTGAGACGTGAACCGAGAACTTCTGAACCAGAGGCAGAGACTGACCCACTGCACCACAAGATATGTGCAATCACCATCTGCATAAATCCTTGGTATTCCTCGGTAATATTGATCTGTAGTGCACCCTCCCACCACTAGGTGTGCTATTTTATAAATCTGGCAGAGGACATGGGCTCAGGTGAGGGGTGAGAGGAAATGCGAAGGGTGAGATGAGAGATGGGGGATCAGGTGAGGGACAAAAGGCCAGCAGAGGTCTGGCAAGGATTAACAGAGAACAAACAGTGCAGAAGGAGGCCATTCGGCCCATCGAGTCTGCACCGACCCACTTAAGCCCTCACTTCCATCCTATCCCCGGAAGCCAAAAACCCCTCCTAACCTTTTTGGTCATTCAGGGCAATTTATCATAGCCAATCCACCTGACCTGCATGTCTTTGGACTGTGGGAGGAAACCGGAGCATCCGGTGGGAAACCACGAAGACACGGGGAGAACGTACAGACTCCGCACACACAGTGACCCAGCGGGGAATCGACCTGGTTCCTTGGCGCTGTGAAGCCACAGTGCTATCTCATGTGCTACCGTGCTGCCCTTCATTGACGATCATTCTCCAGTCAGAGTCAATCTCCGAGTCACAGTCACTCCCAGTCACAGAGTGAATCTCCAAATCTCAGTCATTCCCCCAGTCACAAAGTGAATCTTCGAGACACAGTCCCCAATGACCAAGTCACTCCTGGACTTGCAACGGGAACCCAGCTCCTGTGTACCCATTCTTCTTTACCTCCTCCCTTCTGTCATAGAATTTACAGTGCAGAAGGCGGCTCTTTGGCCCATCAAGTCTGCACCGGCCCTTGGAAAGAGCACCCACTTAAGCCCACACCTTCACCCCATCCCCGTAACCCTGTAACCCCCACATAACATTTTTGGACACTAAGGACAATTTATCATGGCCAATCCACCTGACCTGCACATCTTTGGACTGTGGGAGGAAACCAAAGCACCCGGAGGAAACCCACGCAGACACAGTGAGAACGTGCGGACTCCGCACAGACAGTGATCCAAGCTGGGAATCGAAACTGGGACCCTGGAATTGTGAAGCAACTGTGATAACCACTGTGCTACCGTGCCAACGTGTCTTATGTCTATCGTGGTCATATCACTCCGGTGCCCCATCTCCTGTGCCCCCCCACCACTACAAGTCATCGCTGCTTTGGATGCTGCGGGTCTTCCTCTTCTGATCTGCGGTCATCCGAGGCTACATACCCCACACTGATGTTGTCACTCTGAAAGGCTCTGAGGATGAAAAATTCAATTCCCACACTAGAAATCTCTGTCAAACATTTACCAGGGAACTGAGACAGCAGCTGCAATAAGTGAGGTTTTATTCAGATGGGACAATGACAAGTTTAAATCCCCACCTGATGCGCTGCTCAAAGTCACCTCCGTTTCCCCGGTCAGTTTCCCAAACTTCAGGAAGCTCCTGTTACTCCAGAACTATTTGGAGCAATTGGAATTTTTATTTGAAATTTTGAGTACCCAATTCTTTTTTTCCAATTAAGGGGTAATTTAGAGTGGCCAATTCACTGACCCTGCACATCTTTTTGGGTTGTGAGGGTGAGACCCACGCAGACACGGGGAGAGTGTGTAAACTCCAAACAGACAGTGACCCGGGACCAGAATCGAACCCGGGCCCTCGGTGCCATGAGGCAGCAGTGCTAACCACTGCGCCGCCTTGCTGCCCAAGATCAATTTGAATTTCAAACAATGTTCCATGTGGTGTGTAAAATGGTTACTGTCTCAAACCTTTATTTACAATGAGTTAAAAGGCCACATTAATATTGGATCCACGGAGCACAAAGCGATTTATCCAAACAATCCCCTTTTTGTTTACAATTTACTCCACATAAATAGTCCAGAAAGAAAATTATCACATTTGCACAAAAAAAACTGTTTTCCTTTTTAGTTTATTCCAATTTTGTCTGTTTCGACACACACATTACTCATATAATCTTTAAAGTGTTCAGGTCTTCACTTCTAAATAATATCTCTGCAAATGAAGTATCATCCATTGTGAACAAAAATAAAAGCAACTTACTGCGGATCCTTGAACCTGAAACAAAAACAGAAAATACTGGACAATCGCAGCAAGATTGACAGCATCTGTGGAGAGAGAAGGGAACTAATGTTGAGAGTCCGGATGGCTCTTCGTCAAACATTTACGTTGGTGTCGGCAGAGGTACGATGAATCAGAGAATAATTTGTCACACACATCGCACTTGAATGGTCTCTCATCTGTGTGACTGCGCTGGTGTTTGTAGAAATCTGATGACCACATGAATGATTTGTCGCACACCTCGCATGTGAATGGTTTCTCCCCAGTGTGAATGCGTTGGTGTGTGCGGAGATCTGTTGACTGTAAGAATGATTTGTCGCACACCTCACACATGAAACGTTTCTCCCCTGTGTGAATGCGTTGGTGTCTGCAGAAGACTGATGACCGCATGAATGATTTGTCACACACCTTGCACGTGAATGGTTTCTCTCCTGTGTGAATGCGATGGTGTACACGGAGTTCCGTTGACTGTGCAAATGATTTTTCGCAGATTTCACATATGAATGGTCTCTCCCCTGTGTGAATGCGTCGATGGATCAGGAGCTTAGATAACTGTATGAAGCCTTTGTCACACATTTCACACTTGAACGGTCTCTTCCCACTGTGAATGCTTTGATGTGCACGGAGGTGATCAGATCGTGAGAATGATTTGTCACACACCTCACATCTGAACGGTCTCTCCCCAGTGTGAATACGTTGGTGCACACGGAGGTTCTCGGACCGTGAGAATGATTTCTTACACACCACACATGTGAACGGTTTCTCCCCTGTGTGAACCATCTGATGCAGCAGGAGTTTTGATGAATCGGAGAATGATTTGTTACACGCCCCACACTTGAAAGGTTTCTCCCGCATGGGAATATGTTGGTGTGTGCAGAGTTTCGAGGAGTCAGAGAATGATTTGTCACAGACCTCAGACACAAATGGTTTCTCCCTGGTGTGAATATGTTGGTGTAGACGGAGGTTCGCTGACTGCACAAATGATTTGTTGCACACTTTACACGTGAATGGTTTTGCTCCTGTATGAATCCTCTGATGGATTTGGAGATTGGAGGAATCGGTGAAAGTCGTCTCACACACCTCACACCTGAACAGTTTCTCCCCCATGTCAATCTTCTGATGTATCAGAAGGCCCGGAAAAGTCATAAAAGCTTCAGTAGACGCCTCACACTTGAATTGTTGCTCATCCATGCGGCTGCCCTTGCTTACCAGCGATTCTT
Organism: Scyliorhinus canicula; assembly: GCF_902713615.1. Classification (NCBI taxonomy): domain Eukaryota; kingdom Metazoa; phylum Chordata; class Chondrichthyes; order Carcharhiniformes; family Scyliorhinidae; genus Scyliorhinus; species Scyliorhinus canicula. Next base: position 45,019,597 of record NC_052158.1, read on the forward strand.
AAAGGTGCACCTTGTGACTGGAGAAGTTGAGAGCCTGTGGAGTCCTCCTCACACAAGTCGAGCCTCTCCCCTGGAGGAATATCTGTGGTTCACAAGGCTCGATAAATGATTGAAGCTATTACTTGGAATCCAATCACACTCTTTCTCAGCCTCACCCTGAATCTATCGCCCACAGCCGAACCTTCGGAAAGGTTGCTTCTGATGGAAGGTTTCCCACCACTGACCAGATTCAGATCTGATGAGATGGCAAAGCTCCCCTGACCCGCCCGATTTCCAGATGATGATTTCACTGTCTAACCTTCGCTGTGTCGAGCAATGCCTTCCCACAGTTATGCAGTTGTTCCTTGGGTGATAGTAATGACTTATCTGCGGTGTCTATCCTCTCTGTATTCGCTGGTGTAGTACGGTGCAATCCTTCTGCAAAACAGGAAAAGAAAACATGATTTCCTCCAACTCCCTCTCTTCCTTTGCTGGAGGGTCTAACACCTCCGTTAGAGACTTTTACACAGTGAATGTCAGTTTGATATTCCTGTGTGGGAATGAGATTCAATTTCTTTCTTTTTCCTCACCTGTCACACACCCTGTTTCCAGCAGGAACACTGGATAGTGACCAGGAGCAGACAACATGGGACTTTCTTCCCTCCACCCAGACCCTCATCTTCCCAGTCAAAGTGTAAAATGGGTTATAAATTAGTATGAGGTCGCGTCGCGCTGGCAAAGACCAGTTTTGCCCTGAAGAGCATGTGTTTAATATGAAAAAACTCTCAGGAGTAATGTTAATTCTATGGAGATTTTGAAATTTCTCCCCTTATTTTCCAAAATTATTTGAAAAAATCAGACTGGGTAGGAAGTGCTGGAAGCTAAGGAAAATATTGCTTCAGTGCGGCTGATTGAAGGGTTCTGGTTTATCCTGGGATATTAGATACACTGCACTCACTCAGACTGCACATCCCAAATTCAGCTCTCAGACACAGCACTGGGCTAAACTAATGAATCCAAACCCAGGCTTTTGGGAAATGCCGAGGCCTTCAGGCAAAATCTTTAAAGAAGACATTAAAAGACATTTCAATAAATGTGTCTCTGCCCCTCCCAGATAATTACACCTCACCTTCTCATATTCAGCAATGATCCATCCACAAAACTCAGCCTGTAAATCAGAAGGGAAATGCTTCCAATAAACACCCTCAATATCCAACACACAGCCAATCAAACAGCTCAGCACAAAGCACCGAGTAAACAGGTCTGTGAGCTGGATCTTCTCACACAGCATAAGGGGCATTTCCACAGCTGATTGCCCACAGGATAGTCAGACTGCCTGAACATTAGTGTGGATATTGTGCAATGTAATAATTGTAAATTCTGCTCCTTCACTCACCATCTCCTGACTTGGTTTTGAGTCCCTACAGGAAGTGAAGCAGCTGTGGTAGAGGAAGAGGAGAGAATGGGCAGAGTGGGTGGGCTCTCTGATTGACGTCTCTCACAGACAATCCAAATATTTCTGCAGTAACAGGAGTTTCCTGAGGTTTGGGAAACTGTCCGGGGAAACGGAGGAGACTTTGAGCAGGAGGTCAGGTGGGGATTTAAACTTGTCATTGTCCCACCTGAATAAAACCTCACTTATTGCAGCTGCTGTCTCAGTTCTTCAGGTAAACGTTTGACAGAGATTTCTAGTGTGGGGATAGCATTCTTCATCCTCGGAGGCTTCCAAACTGACAACATCAGTGTGGGATGTGCAGCCTCGGATGTGTTTGACAGCAGATCAGAAGAGGAATTATTACAGCAGTGGGTGCCACCACCTGTCAGCTCCACTCCAAGCCACTCACCATCCTGGCTGGGAAATATATCGCTGTTCCTTCACTGTCCCTGGGTCATAATCCTGGAATTCCCACAACACTGGGTGTATCTACACTATGTGAACTGCAGCAATTCAAGAAGACAGCTCACCATCACTTTCTCCAGGGCAATTAGGGTGGGATAATAAATGCTGGCGAAGTCAGTGGCACCGACATCATGTGAAAGGTAAAAAAATAGGAGATGGTAACAGGAGAGTGGGTGTTGAGGGAGAAACTGAGAAGGCAGTGGGGAACAGAGAAGACAGTAGGGGGCCGATATTGTACCGGTGTTTGGAGAGTGAGTCTTACTCACGGAGTGACTCTGTAAATTATAGATTTACACTGTGACTCAGGGAGTGGAAATTGTGCTTGCGAACTTCGTCTTGCTTGGGAGTGACTGAGACTTAAGTGACCAACTTTGAGAAAATAAAATAAATATAATGCAGGAGGACGCCAATGCAATCTGACTTGCTGAGTATGTTCAGTACTTTGTGTTGTGATTCTAGTTTTTAAAGCACAGAAACAGACCATTTGGCCCAACTTCTTTCTGCTGGTATTTATGCTCCTTATGAGCTTTCTTCCTGTCTATTTTATCTCACACTATTAGCAGATCATTCTATTCCTTTTGGTACAGTAGCACAGTGGTTAGCACTGTTGCTTCACAGCGCCAAGGTCCCAGGTTCGATTCCCGGCTTGGGTCACTGTCTGTGCGGAGTCTGCACGTTCTCCCGTGTCTGCGTAGGTTTCCTCCGGGTGCTCCAGTTTCCTCCCACAAGTCCCGAAAAACGTACTATTGGGTAATTTGGACATTCTGAATTCTCCCTCTACAGGCGCCGGAATGTGGTGACTAGGAGCTTTTCACAGTAACTACATTGCAGTGCGAATGTAAGCCTACTTGTGACAATAAAGATTCTTATTATATGATCCCAATTGGGATGATGCGGAGTTCGTGAAGAGAGCGCTGGGTGCCATCCCAGATCTGGACACCCATGAGTTGATAGTACGGGGGGGTTTGGAACATAGTGTTGGAACCAAAGGTGAACAGTTCCCAGCCGTGCTCACTGACCCTGTCCGGGATGGGCTTAGGGCATTGGCTGGGCTCATGAGGGAGATGGGGGGGGGGGGGGGGGGGGGGGCGTGGATCCATGGAGGCTTTTTTTACACCCAAGGGATCGGGATCATTCGTTTTTCTCCCCGATGCATAAGGTGTATTTGAGGATTGACTTTTTTGTAGTGGGAAAGGCACTGTTGGCTGGGGTTCAGAGGTCGGAGTATTCGGCAATTGTGATCTCGGATCACGCTCCGCATTGGATGGACGTGGCCTTGGAGGGCAGCCCAGAGGCCGGGATGGTGAATGGTGGACCTGAGCTTCTGTGACAAGATAGGAAAGGAGATTGAGGTGTATATGGGGTTTAATTGCAGGGGAGGTCTCATGGTCGTTGTTCTCGGAGGCTCCGAAAGCAGTTGTGAGCGGGGATATGATCTTGTTTAAATCTAAGGTGGAGAGGGAGGAATGCTAACGACTGATAGAAGAGATTTTGGAGGTGGGACCAGACCTGGATCTCCTGGCAAGGAGGAATGAGTTGCAAGCGACGTTTGACCTATTTCCACGGAGAAAGTGATGGGTCAGTTGAGAAGGGCGAGGGGAGCTGTATGAGTATGGGGAGAAGGCAGGGCACATGTTGGAAGATCAGCTTCGGAGGGAGGCCGCTGTGAGAGGGATAGTTCAGGTGTGGGACAAGACAGGGGAGTTGGTGGTGGCTCTGGAACAGATTACAGTTTGAGGAGTTCTATAGGTCGGATCCATCAGAGGAGAAGCGGGAGATGAGGGAGTTTCTGGGTGGGCTGGGTGTCCGAGGTTGGGGGAGGCGGAGAGGGCAGGTTTGGAGGAGCCGGTGGGAGAGAAGGTGGTGAAGCAGGGAAAGCAGCGAGACCCGATGGGCTTTCGGTTGAATTTTATAAAAGATTTAAGGATAAGCTGGCGCTGTAGTTGATGGGAATGTTTGAGGATGCAGTGGTTAGGGGTGTCTTGCCGCAAACAATGGGGCAGGCCTCCATCTCGTCTTTAACTATTGTTAAAGAAGGACAAGGATCCGGTGGAATATGAGTCGCATAGGCCCATATCTCTGCAGAATGGTGATGCCAAGATACTGGCAAAGGTGCTGACTTTAAGGTTGGAATGGTGCTTCCAAAAGGTGATTGGGCAGGACGGGGTTTGTAAAGGGAAGACAGTTGTCCTTCAATGTGTGGAGGGTGTTGAATGTGGTACTTTCTCTGACAGAAGGGAGTGAGACGGAGGTGGTGGTGCTGCTGGATGTGGAGAAGGTGTTTGATCGGGTGGAGTGGAGTTATTTGATGACGGTATCAGAGAAATTTGGGATTGGGTATAGCTGTTGTATAAGGAGTCGATGGTGAGCGTGCACATGAATAGTATGAACTCAGGGTGTTTTGCATTACATCGGGGTACGGTGCAGGGATGCCCCATGTCCCCCCTTCTGGTTCATTGGCTATAGAGCTCTTGGCTTTTGCACTGAGGAGCTCGGGGTTGTGGAAGGAGAAAGTGAGGGGCGGGGTGGAACATAAGGTGTCTTTATATGCAGGTAATTTGTTGCTGTATATTTCGGAGCCGAGCTCTTCAGTGGGGAGTATAATGGGATTGCTCCACAGATTTGAGATATTTTCAGGGTACAAATTGAATTTAGGGAAAAGTGACTATTTTGTGGTCTCCACTCTGGGTTGGGGGGGCTTCCATTTTGCCTGGCGGTGTCTCATTTTAGATATTTGTGGGTGCAGGTGGCCCATGACTGGCCAGGGCTTCGGAAGTTTAACTTCACTGGCTTGTGGGGAGGGTGAAGGCTGATTTGCTGAGGTGGGATAATCTCTGTCATTGGTGGGCCGGGTGAAGGCAGTCAAGATGAATATTTTGTCACGATTCCTGTTCTTTTTTCCATGCCTGCCGGTCCTTTTGCCCAAGGCGTTTTTTAGAGGGGTGAATAAGCTGATCTCCTTGTTTTATGGTGGAGAAGGTGGCTAAGATTAGGAAGGTGATACTGCTGAGGGGACGGCAGGCCGGAGGTCAGTCCTCCTAAATTTGTTGTATTGTTCCCTTTTGGGAGAATCGCGCCTGAGAGTTTCAAAATGGATTTTCAATCAGCCCCTCTGCCTGCAGGTGGTGCTGGACTGGATCCTCCTGCAGATTATCCTGAACCTTCAGGAAGAATCCATCAGGTGAGAGAGAATTCAGAGCTCTAGCTTCACAATTGCCTGATCAGAATATAAATTACTACTTGCCAGCAGCTCCCAGGCTGTGCAGAACAAGGAACATATTTAGTCACAAGTCATCAGATGAGAGAGAGAGATCGGGACTTGTAATCTTCAGCTTCTTGATCTAACCGAAAACTAACTTGGAAAACAGTCACATAAAGAATACCTAACAGCTTGGCTGAGGAGAAAACAGAGCCGCCAACCGGGGCGCGGGGGAGGGGGGGGGGGGGGGGGGTTTGAGAGAGATCCACCCCCTTCAGGGAGCTCTCAGTCTTCTTCAGCTCTGCCCCAGAGCGAAACTAAAACATAAGAGCCAGCCTCATTATAAATTATGACAGCCAAAAGAACAGCAATTAAAAGGGAAATAAATGTCAGACCAGATGCTTATAAGAGGCTGTTCAGGGTGGCACGCTGGCAGGGTGGTTGGTACTGCTGCCTCATGGCACCGAGGTCCCAGGTTCAAGGTCTCCCTGTGTCTGCGTGGGTCTCGCCTCCATAACCCAGGGATGTGTAGGGGGGGTGGATTGACCCCGCTGGATTGCCCCTTACTTGGGAAGGATGAATTGGGTACTCTAAATTTTAAAAAAAAGAGGCTGTTCATGTGTGAGGTGTGTGTGGAGTAATCCACAGGCTCATCGGATCTCCTAGCACCTCTAACACAAGGACAGCCCCATGCCAGAGAAACTATTCAGATGTGAGGTGTGTGACCAAACCTTCAGACAGCCATCAAACCTTCGCAAACACCAAGGCATTCAATGTGTGAGGTGTGCAACAAATCCTTCTCAAGGTCACTGAATCTCCTACTCCATCAAAGGGTCCACACAGAGGAATAAACCTTAAAGCATGATTGTGATGGAGCTTCACACAGAGGAGAAACTCTTCAGGTATGATGTTTGTGATGAGGATTTCACTCACTCCTCCGATCTCCGAAAGGTCCACAGGATGCACAATGGTGAGAAACCATTCAGGTGTGAGGTGTATGCCGAGGATCTCACAGTCAGTGCATCCATCAATCACTCACACAAGGGACGTTCCTGATGAGTGTGATTGCTGCAATAAAACCTTCACAGTTGTCAGGCCTATGCCGACTGTGTTGTTCCTCGTGTCTTAATAAAGCTCGTAGTCTCAAATGTGGAGAAGATGCTTTATTGTGAATTCGTTCTCTCTTCAGAGCTTAACCTACGGCTACCTCAAATGCTACTAGCTGGTGTGTCTGTGTCCTGCTACCAGTTCTGCCTTCCGTGAAGTGTGTCCTCACTTCCTGTCCCGGTGTATTTGTATGGCTCTCCCGTGCTCCCTCTAGTGTTTGCTCAGTTGTATTGCATCTAGTTAACTTGTGATCACCACATCTCCCTTTTTCTCTTTACATATTTTCTGTACATCGTTAAAGAAAATTGTACATCCTGTCCCGGTGTATTTATAGCTCTCCCTCTAGTGTTTGCTCAGTTGTATTGTATCTAGTCAATCTACGATCACCACATCCCCCTTTTTCTCTTTACATATTTTCTGTACATCGTTAAAGAAAATTGTACAAAACATGTACTTATGATATGCGCATCTATACAAGTGATGGTGCTATCGCATATTTTACAAAGCCAATGTATTTATGTGTCCAATCTTAATAAAAAACATTTATGAGTCCAAACTTGATGAATTTGTTCAGAGCTTTTTTTCTTTTTTTTGTTGATGACGTGGTGATATTGATATTGCAGCTCCGTTGTGAATGTTGTTGGTGTTCCTTGTTATTTTAAGTACCCAATGCATCATCCCGAGGTGTTTGCATGGTCACATCACTGATGTTGACTGGCATGGACTTTTTTCTGTGCTTGTGGTATTGATTTATTATCTCATCCGCCTTGGATGCTGGTGTGCTTGCTTGTTCTGGAGCAGATGTGAGTTTGTGCGATTCGTTGTCATCCCATGACATGTTTGTAGTCTTGTCATCGTTTTGCAGTGTGCTGTGGCATTGTCCTTCATGTGCCGAGTAGTACCATTGTGTACAAGTCGTTGTTTCATTGCTGTTGTTTCTGTCGTTCCTGTCTTTGTTGTTTTCGTTGCCGTACTTGTTGCTGTTTTTGTCGTTTCTGTCTTTGGTGTTGTCGCCATCGTTGTTCCTGACTTTGTTGTTTTCGTTGCCGTTCTTGTTGCTGTTCTTGTCGTTTCTGTCTTTGGTGTTGTCGCTATCTTTGTTCCTGACTTTGTTGTTTTCGTTGCCGTTCTTGTTGTTTCTGTCTCTGTCGTTGTCGCTATCTTTGTGCCTGACTTCGTTGTTTGTCTTGTCGCGCTTCATGTTGCTTTTGTTCTTGCTGTTGTTGTTCTCGTTTCTGCTGTGCTTCTTGCTATTGTTGTTGGTCTTGTCGCGCTTCATGTTGCTTTTGTTCTTGCTGTTGTTGTTCTCGTTTCTGCTGTGCTTCTTTTGACTTTTGTTTTTCTTGTTATACTCTATGAGTGTCCCGTGTGGATAATTTGAGTCATTGAACATTTCGTCTCGAGAGTGGTGCGAATGATCTGATGTTGCATCGGTAATGGTGACATCAATCATTTGTGGAGGATTTGATTCCTCATCTTTGCTTTCTTGGTGCTCCTCTTCTGGAGTCAAATTCTTCTCGATTTCATTTGACGCGGTGTCTCTGGATTCTTGGCGCTCCTCTTCTGGAGTCAAAAACTTCATGATTACAATTGACGCGGTGTCTCTGGACTCTTGGCGCTCCTCTTCTGGAGTCCAAATCTGCATGATTTCACTTGACGTGGTCTCTCTGGACTCTTGGTGCTCCGCTTCTGGAGTTAAAATCTTCATGATTTCTGTTGATGTTGTCTCTCTGGACTCCAGGTGCTCCTCTTCTGGAGTCAAAATCTGCATGTTTTCTTTCGGCGTTGTCTCTCTGGACTGTTGGGTGGCCCGACTCTGTGCTTCTGTACAGACAAGCTGAGAACTGTCAATCTCGCTGTGATCCTGTACGTCGAGTGTGATCACCTTGTCACTGTTTTCGCTCTGTGCTTCTGTACAGACAAGCTGAGAACTGTCAGTCTCGCTGTGATCCTGTACGTCGAGTGTGATCACCTTGTCACTGTTTTCACATGCAGTGGGTAGAGGTACATTGTCTTCTTCTTGTTCATGTGAGCTTGTTAGACTTTCATAGTCTGCTTGTGGTTGCTCAGATACGCCGGGTTGACCTTCATGGTCTTGTTCATGCATGGTGTTCGCCAGGGAGTGTTTGCTTGCATCCCTTTTGGAGTCTTTCATCACTCGCACTGTGGAGCCTGTCATCGCTCGCTCTGTGGAGTCTTTCTGTGCTCTCTGTGTGGCGTCGTCTTTGTCTTGGGTATTGCTGTCATCCAATGTATCGACGAGCTGCCATGGCATCATGGTGTTGGATTCATCTACCATGAGTAGATTCGTGTTGAGCTTTGCAACCGTGTCGCTGATGCTGTGATCAGCATATCCAAATAACTCAGCCATGTCTGAGTAGTATTCTTTGAAACCCAAATCATCTTGGTTGGCTTCTTCTACCACGAGTTGGTTCGTGTTGAACTTTGCGACCGTGTCGCTGATGCTGTGATTAGCATATCCGACTGACTCAGCTATGTCTGAGTAGTATTCTTCGAAAACCAAATCATCTTGGTTGGATTATTCTACCACGAGTTGATTCGTGTTGAACTTTGCGACCGTGTCGCTGATGCTGTGATAAGCATATCCGACTGACTCAGCCATGTCTGAGTAGTATTCTTTGAAAACCAAATCATCTTGGTTGGATTCATCTACCACGAGTTGGTTCGTGTTGTACTTTGTGACCGTGTCGCTGATGCTGTGATAAGCATATCCGACTGACTCAGCCATGTCTGAGAGGTAATCTTCGAAAAACAAATCATCTTTTGTTGTTTCGGAATTCTTTTTGTTCTCTTCACTTTGGGTGGTGCAGACTGCTTTTTCCAGGGTGTTGTGCGAGTTATTTTTAACTGCTGGTTTAAGTTCAGGCGTTTTTCTGTGTTCTGAGGCAAGAAAATTTGCTTTTACCACTTTAAGTGTCTTGTTTTCAATTTTCGGGCATTTCCCTTTTAAGTAGGCGTGGTCGGGATGCTCAGACGTCATGACGTCACGCGTAGGAATGAATTGCGCATGCGCAAATCGGCCTTCCTCCTTCACTGTGCGGTTTCTGCGCATGCGCATAACGATCCGCGACCAAAACTTTTTGAGACTGTGCATGCGCGGCTTGCGCATGCGCATAACGATCGGCACCGCGACCTTTTTTAAACTGCGCATGCGTGGCGTCCGGTTCCGGCGCATGCGCAGACTCAATTTGTAGTTTTTTGCTTGCCCGAGACTGCAAAATGTGCTCCGACGCCATTTTATCGCGGATTTCAGCGTTTTTTCTTTCTAAAAGTTGTAAGTTACCTTTTCTTTCCGATCTGGACTGGATTTCAGCGTTTTGGCTTTGTGAAAAATTCATGTTATTTCTTCTTTTTGATCTGTACTTTTCATTCGCGATTTCTTGTTCTTTTCGTGATTTTTTAAGTTTTGCATTACTCAGTCTCTGTGCAGTTTGGCCTCTGAGCATGCCTTGCTGTTCAAATTCCTTACAGTACTCTTCAAATTTGTTTAGTATTGTTTGTAAGCTGTTTCTGTCTTCACCTTTTGAGTATTTAAATCCATTATAAACTTTCCTAGCTTCATGTCCTTCGATGAGTATTGCTATTTTAATTTCGTCTGAGGCTGCTGCTGCATCATTTGCTATGATACCGAAATCGAACCATTGTTTAAACCTTTTCCAGACACTCCTTACATTTCCAGTCGTGCCCAGCTGAAGTGGGAATCCAAGGCACATCCTCCCATCAGCGATGTCTTCCCAAGTCGAATGTCCAGTAGGAGATTTCCATGCCATTTTGTTCTTTCTGTGTCTGCCACTGAGTTGTCCTGTAGTAAGCGTCTGAAGCCACTCCTGGGTACCATGTGTTATTCCTCGTGTCTTAATAAAGCTCGTAGTCTCAAATGTGGAGAAGATGCTTTATTGTGAATTCGTTCTCTCTTCAGAACTTAACCTACGGCTACCTGAAATGCTACTAGCTGGTGTGTCTGTGTCCTGCTACCAGTTCTGCCTTCCGTGAAGTGTGTCCTCACTTCCTGTCCCGGTGTATTTGTATGGCTCTCCCGTGCTCCCTCTAGTGTTTGCTCAGTTGTATTGCATCTAGTTAACTTGTGATCACCACATCCCCCTTTTTCTCTTTACATATTTTCTGTACATCGTTAAAGAAAATTGTACATCCTGTCCCGGTGTATTTATAGCTCTCCCTCTAGTGTTTGCTCAGTTGTATTGTATCTAGTCAATCTACGATCACCACACCGACCACATGAAGAGGGGTCAAAACGGAATCTCCTAATTTACCCCTCCACATCTGTCTCTGTGAATTTAGAATAAAGGAATTTTCTCAATGATTTTGTTTAGCCATTTATGTATTTTTATACCAAAGGGGTTAATTTTAATCGAGTTAAACCCCCCTCCCCCCCAATCCCGCACCCAGTTAAAGATAGCAAAATGTTTTCAAAGGTAAACCCATGCTTCTGTAACATTCGGGGCTCACATTCACACACTCACAAGGATGGAACGTTTTACCAGTTATACTGGAAGTAGTTATGTTTTTAGCCAAATTAAAAGTCAATAGCTGAAGGTAAAAATAGAGTTCACAGTTTGAGTTAGTTGCTGGTGAAAATTCTAGAGGCTGGTTTGAAGTCCGTGTAACTGCACTTAATACAGAAAATGTTACATCTTCATGTCCAGTCAATCATTTCCAGAAAGCTCGGAGTTTTCACCTGAAGTCCCCTTCAATGGAAACTCACTATCTCTGTGCTGGAATTTTAGGCTGTACAGGTAGGGTGTTAATTTGAGAGTGAGATGGACTTTACTTCTTCATTGGCAGTATCTCCAGACTACCTCGGGGCTTAGTAGCTGTGAGAAAGAGATTGTAAAATGATTTATGATTCATGAAAAAATTGACTATCCTGAGAATGCAGAGTTTTACCCGATTTGAATGGATGGCTACAATAGTTGTGACCAGATATGTCTTCACGCTTTTGGATTTAAAAAGCTCTGTGATCAACCAAGAGGGAAGAGAATTAAGGTAATTTTGGGGACAAGAATATAGAAGTTGGATTATGAGGGAGTGATTAAACTGATTGATGGCTTTGGAAGCATTGTGGTGAATGGAGGGACAGAGAGTTGGGAATTAGATGGGAGTGTTTGTGAATAAAGTGAGGCAGTTCTTATGCCGTAGAATCCGATCCTGCTTTAGTTGGTGATGTGAGGTATAAACAGATCCTCTTTAGGTGACGGGTATTTGACTAACACCATGGGTAATATTTCTGCTCTCCTGTCTGGGACGACTACTATCCTGAGTATGGTGCGGGAGTGGGGGTGAGTGTCTATAGACCTGAGTTCCCTCAGCCCATCATACCTCAATGTAATAACTGTAATATGTTCACCTTACACTCTTCCAAGATTAATTTCATGTTCTGGGAAAGATCTTGAATCATTTTCAAATCCTTTATTTTGGTTAATGTAAGGGGAGGTGGTGGCGTAGTGGTATTGTCACTAGACTAGAAACCAGAAACCCAGGGTAATGCTCTGGTTTAAATATTGCCACTGCAGATGGTGAAATTTGAATTCAATAAAAATCTGGAATTGAAATGAAACCATTGCTGATTGTTGTAAAATTCCATCTGTGTCACTAATGTCCTTTAGGGAAGAAAATCTGCCGTCCTTACTTGTTCTGGCCAACATGTGAGTCTAGACCCACAGCAATGAGGTTGACTCTTAACTGGGATGGGCAATAATTGTTGGCCCAGCCAGCTCAGAGGGAAAAAAAATACCCCGGATCCTGGAAATTTGAAATAAAAAGAAAATGCTGGGTAAATTCATCAGGTCTGGCGGCATCTGTAGAAAGAATGTAAATGACCCGTCTACAGAACTGGATACTGTGTTGTTGTATGTCTGCTGTTTTATCAATCTGCAATATAGATTTATCACCCACAATAAATTTATTTCGAATTTAAACCAAACTATCTGATTTGTCAGCATGGTGTGTTCCTATTCACTAAAACACTCAGGAGCCTACAGTAAGAGTCCTGTACACACTGTCACTGTGGCTGGTATACTCTCTTCATCAATGGGTTTAGAATTTCCAGTTCACAGGAAGCAGAACATTTCTCTATGAAATAAAAACGTACATTTATATCAATTTTCACTAACTCAGTGACTAAAAGCAAATGAGACACTTTTTGAGGTGTGGTCACTGTTGTAATTTAGGAAACGTGGCAACAGATCTGTGCACAGCAAGATCCCACAAGCAGCAATGGACATCAGGGATAACTCCCCTGCTCTTCTACACAAAGTGGGTCACACTCCAGAACAACCATCTTCTTCTTTACTTCCCTGCCCAAAGGCAGTTCTGACCAACATTGACAAGAGCTCCACCACGGAATGGCAAGGAGGCAGATCTGAAACCAACACAGCCAGAAAGGGATTGAACCCCTTGGCACCAATCTGATCCACACCAGTTGTCCAGCCAACTGAGCCAACAGGCCTCCTAGGGAGTCTGAGTTACTGGGACAACATCAGCCTTTCCAGCAGGTTATAGCTTGGAGCTATGGATAGTGATGGTAGAGGCTCCATTTTCTTTCCAGCACATGGCTGACCAGGAATCTATTCCATTTTTACCGCCTGCCATGGATGTGTGTTGGACGGATTTACAGGCTCATTTACAACCTGTTTGGCTGTGTCATAGAACCATTGAAAAATTACAGCACAGGAGGCCATTTGACCCATCTTGTCCATGCCAGCCCAAGGGCACCCATGTGCCCTTTATAATCCCACCTTCCTGCACCCAACCCAGAACTCTGTAGCTTAGAGCACTTAAGGTGCAGATTCCAAGTACGTTTTAAGAGAGTTTTTTTAAAATAATTTTTATTGAGAAATTTTGATTTTATACAACATTGACGCACCTTAGTAAAATACCGAAAATAACAATAATATTAACAATCATATACATTCGCCCCATCCCCATGAACAACCCAGCATTTTAACAACAACGCAAATTAACACACTATAAAGTTACAGAATAAACACTACAATAATGCACCCCCCCCCCCCCCCCCCCCCCGGGGTTGCTGCTGCTATTGACCCAGTTACCTATCTCTGAGCCAGGAAGTCCAGAAAAGGCTGCCATCGTTTATAGAACCCTTGTATTGATCCTCTCAGGGCAAATTTGACCTTTTCCAATTTTATAAATCCCGCCATGTCACTGATCCAGGTCTCCACGCTTGGGGGCCTTGCATCCTTCCATTGTAACAGAATCCTTCGACGGGCTACTAGGGACGCAAAGGCCAGGACACCGGCCTCTTTCGCCTCCTGCACTCCCGGCTCTACCGCAACTCCAAAAATCGCGAGTCCCCACCCTGGTTTGACCCTGGATCCAACCACCCTCGACACCGTCTCCGCCACCCCCTTCCAGAATTCTTCCAGTGCTGGGCATGCCCAAAACATATGGGCGTGGTTCGCATCTGGTGCACCTGTCCTCACCTCCGAAGAACCTACTCATCCTAGTCCCGGACATGTGGGTCCGGTGCAGCACCTTAAATTGGATGAGACTAAGCCTCGCACATGAGGAGGAAGAGTTGACTCTCTCCAAGGCCTCCGCCCAAGTCCCGTCCTCTATCTGCTCCCCAAGTTCCTCCTCCCATTTAGCCTTCAGCTCCTCCACTGACGACTCCTCCACCTCCTGCATTACCTTATAGATGTCAGACACCTTCCCCTCTCCTACCCACACCCCCGAAAGCACTCTGTCCATCATCCCCTGCGAGGGCAGCAAAGGGAATCCCTCTATGTGTCGCCTAGCAAACGCCTTTACCTGCAGGTATCTGAACATGTTCCCCTGGGGAAGGCCAAATTTATCTTCCAGTTCCCCCAGGCCCGCAAACCTCTCGCCAATAAACAGGTCCCTCAATTTGCTGATGCCCGCCCTTTGCCACCCCCTAAATCCCCCATCCGTGTTCCCCGGGATGAACCGATGGTTGCCACCCAGTGGAGCCTCCATCGAGCCCCCTGTTTCCCCCCGATGCCGTCTCCACTGTCCCCAGATTCTTAGGGTCACCGCCACCACCGGGCTCGTGGTAAACCTCTCAGGGGAGAGCGGCAACGGTGCAGTTAGCATGGCACCCAGGCTCGTACCTCTACATGACGCCATCTCCATTCTTTTCCACGCCGCCCCTCCCCCTCCATCACCCATTTACGCACCATTGACACATTGGCTGCCCAATAGTACCCCAGAAGGTTGGGCAGCGCCAGCCCGCCTCTATCCCTTCCTCGCTCCAGGAACACCCTCCTCACTCTCGGAGTACGTTTTAAGAGAGTTCAGGGTCTCTGCCTCCACCACCAACTCAGGCAGCGAATTCCAGACTCCCACTACCCTCTATGAAAAAAGTTCATCCTCATGTCCCCTCTACACCTTCTGCCACTTATCTTCACTCTGTCTACTGCTTCCAGAATTCCCCATAAAGGGAAGCAATTTTATCCTATCCACCCAATCTCTTTTGCTCTTAATTCTGTACACCTCAATGAAGGGCAGCACGGTAGCATGGTGGTTAGCACAATTGCTTCACAGCTCCAGGGTCCCAGGTTCGATTGCCGGCTTGGTTCGCTGTGTGGAGTCTGCACGTTCTCCTCGTGTGTGCATGGGTTTCCTCCGGGTGCTCCGGTTTCCTCCCACAATCCAAAGATGTGCAGGTTAGGTGGATTGACCATGCTAAATTGCCCTTAGTGTCCAAAATTGCCCTTAGTGTTGGGTGGGGTTACTGGGTTATGGGGATAGGGTGGAGGTGTGGGCTTGGGTAGGGTGCTCTTTCCAAGAGCCGGTGCAGACTCGATGGGCTGAATTACTTACTTCTTCACTGTAAATTCTATGATAAGTCACCCCTCAGCCTTCTTTGTTCCAAGGAAAATAACCCAACTTATCCTACCTCTCATAGCTACACATTTCTAGCCCTGGCAACATTTTTGTAAATCTCCTCTGCACTCTCTAGAGAAATTACGTCCTTCCTGTAATATGGCGACTAGAACAGGATACAATACTCCAGTTGTGGCCTCACCAGTGTTTTATACAATTCCAACATTATATCTTTACTTTTATATTCGAAACATCTGCCAATGAAGGAGAGCATTTCATATGCCTTCTTTACAACCTTGCCTACTTAAAATATTATTCCTACAGTGCAGAAGGAGGCCATTCTGCCCATCGGGTCTGCACTGGCCCTCTGAAAGATCACCCTACCGAGGCCCACTCACCTACCCTATTCCTGTAAGCCCACCTAACCTGCACACTTTTGGACGCTAAGGGCAATTTAGCGTGGCCAATCCATCGAACCGGCATGTCTTTAGACTGGGAGGAAACCCACGCAGACACGGGAAGTAAGTGCAAACTCTACACAGACAATTACCCAAGGCTGGAATTAAACCTGGGTCCCTGGCTCTGTGAGGCAGCAGTGCTAACCACCGTGCCACCATGCTGCCCCTTACTTGAACTCCTGCCTTTTAGGGACCTGTGTACTTGTACGCCAAGATTTCTCACTTCATCTACTCTTAGTATAATCCCATTTATTGTGTGCTCCCTATAACTAATCTCCCCAAATACATGACCTCACACTGCTCTGTATTAAAATCCATTGCCACTTTACCGCACACTCCACCAATCTATCTATATCATTTTGGAGAGTATAGCTATCCTCTACACTATTAACTACTTGGCCAATCTTTGTGTCATCTGCAAATTTCCCAATCATGCCTGCCACGTTCATGTCTGAACCGTTAATGTATTACGCAAATACTAAGGGTCCCAACATCAAGCCCTCTGGAACACCACTTGAAACAATTTTCCATTTGCAAGGTCATCCATCGACCATTACACTTTGTTTTCTGTTACCGAGTCAACTTTTTATCCAGTTTGCCACATTGTCCGATATCACATGGGCAATATACCTTTTGACCAAACTGTCATGTGGGACCTGGTCAAACGCCTTTCTAAAATCTATGTACACAAAATCCACTGCACTACCTTCATCAACCCTTCTTGTCATTTCCTCAAATAATTCAATCAAATTTGTGAAGCAAGATGTTCCTTTAACAAATCCATTCCTGACTAGTCCACGCCTTTCTATGTGACAGTTAATCCCTATCTCTCAGAATTGATACTACTAATTTGCGCACCACCGATGTGAGACTAACTGGCCTATAATTGTTTGGCATTTCCTTCAAACAATGGAACTATGTTTGCATTTCTCCAGTCCTTCGATACCTCCCCGTATCTAGTGAGGATCAAAAAATGATCCTCAGAGCATTGGACCTTCTTCATCAGCCTCGGAAACAATCCATCTGGCTCTGGTGACTTATCAGCTTTCAAGGATTCCAATCCTTCATGTACTTCCCATCTCTTTATGATTATCCCGTCCAATATCTCAGTGTTCCTTCTAGACACACAAGTTCACTTCTTCAACTCTGATAGGTCTCACTTTTTCCTCAACTAACCTTTTATCATTAATATATCTTGTGAACACACCTTCCTTGTCCATGGAATGAGACTTGAACCACAAGCGTCTGGACCAGAGGCAGAGACCTACCAACTGCACAACATTATATGTTCAAAAATCATCTGTGAAAATCCTTGGTATTCCTCTATAATATTGGTCTGCAGTGCACCCTCCAACATCTGCTTGTGCCGATTTATAAATCTAGAAAGGGACATGGGGTCAGAGGAGGGGTGATAGAGCGAGGGGTCAGATGAGAGATTAGGTGAGGAGCAAAAGGCCAGCAGAGAGGTCTGGTAAGGAATGACGATCATTCCCCAGTCAGAGTCAATCTCTGAGTCACAATCTCTCTTCCAGTCAGAGTCAATTTCCCGAGTCACAGTCATTGCTCCACAGAGTCAATCACAGAGACACTCTGCCAATGACTGAGTCACTCCTCAAGTCACAGCGGGACACCCCATCTTCTATGTATCCCACACTTCTTTACCTCCTCCCTTCTGTTTATTATCTCTATTATGTTCATATCCCTCCGGTGCCCCATCTCCTGTGCCGTCTCTCTCTCTCTCTCTCCTGAGCATGTGTTGATTCCCACATCATCGCTGTCTTGGATGCTGTGGGTCTTCCTCTGCTGATCTAACGCCAAACACAAGCGAGGTTACACATCCCACACTGATGTTGTCAGTTTGAAAGCCTCCGAAGATGAAGAATGCTATCCCCACTAGCATTAGTGGGAAATCTCTGTCAAACATTTACCAGGAGGAACTGAGACAGCAGCTGCAATAAGTGAGGTTTTATTCAGATGGGACAATGAGAAGTTTAAATCCCCACCTGATCTGCTGCTCAAAGTCGCCTCCGTTTCCCCGGTCAGTTTCCCAAGTTTCAGGAAACTCCTGTTACTCCAGAAATATTTGGAAGAAATTTATTTTTGAACAATGTTCCATCTGGTGTGTATTACCAAATTATTTTTTTCTCCAATTAAGGGGCAATTTAACGTGGCCAAATCACCTAATAATATTTTTTATTGTCACAAATAGGCTTACATTAACACTGTAATGAAGTTACTGTGAAAAGCCCCTAGTCGCCCCATTCCAGCGCCTGTTTGGGTACACGGATGGAGAATTCAGAATGTCCAAATGACCTAACAGCTCATCTTTCGGGACTTGTGGGAGGAAACCGGAGCACCCAGAGGGAACCCACGCAGACACGGGGAGAACGTGCAGATTCCGCACAGAGAGTGACCAAGCCGGGAATTGAACCTGGAACCTTGGCCCTGTGAAGCAGCAATGCTAACCACTGTGCTACCGTGCAGCCTACATACCCTACACATCTTTTGTGTTGTGGGAGTGAGACCCAGGCAGACATGGGGAGAATGTGCAAGCTCCACACGGACAGTGACCCGGGGCCGGGATCGAACCCAGGTCCCCTGCGCCGTGAATCTGGTGTGTAAAATGGTTACTGCCTCAAATCTTTCTTTACAAATGATGATGTCAGAGGATACATTAATAGAGGATCCAGAGTTTACAAAGGAACTTATCCAAACATCCCCCTTTTTGTGTCCAGTTTAAGGTGGCGCAATGGTATTGTCACTGGATTAATAATTCAGAGACCCAGGCCAATACTCTGGGGACCTGGATTCGAATCCCACCACTTCGGATAGTGAAATTTGAATTAAAGTAAAAAATCTGGAATCAAAAGTCCAATGATGACCATGGAAACCATTGTCGATTGTTGTAAAAACCCATCTGGTTCATTAACGGCCTTGAGGGAAGGAAATTGGCTGTACTTACCTGGTCTGGCCTATACGTGACACTAGACCCACAGAATTGTTGTTGACTTTTAAATGCCCTCTGAAAGGCAAACCATTCAGTTCAGGGCAAGTTCAGGATGGGCATAAATGCTGGCCCAGCCAGCGATGCCCATATCCCCTGAATGAATACAGAAAATAAATGATAGCCTGTTTTAATTTTGTCTGTCAATACATGGCAGCAGGGTAGCATGGTGGTTAGCATAAATGCTTCACAGCTCCAGGGTCCCAGGTTAGATTCCCGGCTGGGTCACTGTCTGTGTGGAGTCTGCACGTCCTCCCCCTGTGTGCGTGGGTTTCCTCCGGGTGCTCCGGTTTCCTCCCACAGTCCAAAGATGTGCGGGTTAGGTGGATTGGTCATGCTAAATTGCCCGTAGTGGCCTAATAAAAGTAAGGTTAAGGGGGGGGTTGTTGGGTTAGGGGTATAGGGTGGATACGTGGGTTTGAGTAGGGTGATCATGGCTCGGCACAACATTGAGGGCCGAAGGGCCTGTTCTGTGCTGTACTGTTCTATGTTCTATGTTCTATGCATTGCAAATGTTCAGGTCTCCACTTCCAAATAATATCTCTGCAAATGAAGTAACATCCTTTGTAAACAAAAATAAAAACAATTTACTGTGGATGCTGAAACCTGAAAATACTGGACAATCCCAGCAGGTCTGACAGCATCTTTGGGTAGAGAAGGGAACTAATGGTTTGAGTCTGAATGACTCTTTGTCAAAGCTTTGCTCAGTTTTAGTTAATGCTCTGGATTCAAACACAACTGTTTGTTGTGGGGTTGGTTTAGCACAGGGCTAAATAGCTGGCTTTTAAAGCAGGCCAGCAACGCAGGTTCAGTTCCCGTACCAGCCTCCCCGAGCAGACGCCAGAATGTGGCAACTAGGGGCTTTTCACAGTAACTTCATCTGAAGCCTACTCGTGACAAAAAGCGATTTTCATTTCATTTTTTCATTTCAACTGGTTGTCCTTGCTGCATGAGGGTTGCTCCAAGTCCTGTTTCACTGGCATCTCACTGCAGGGTGACTTCATCATTGACATCAGAATACCTCAGCACTGGCATTGTCGTCACTAGTTGTTTGATGTGAGTGAAAGCTGTCTGTTCTGTGCCCCTAAATCGCTGGCTTTTAAAGCAGACCAAGCAGGCCAGCAGCACGGTTCGATTCCCGTACCAGCCTCCCCGGACAGGCGCCGTAATGTGGCGACTAGGGGCTTTTCACAGTAACTTCATTGAAGCCTACTCGTGACAATAAACGATTTTCATTTCATTTCATTGAACATCCTTTGCAGTGAGTTTGAATAGAAATTCACACTCTGATGACAGATTGGCAAGAACTTGGTGAGGTGGTCCCCGTGTGGGTTCACTGATGTTCCAGAAAGTCCAACAATTGTGTGAAGACTTTATTATTGAACTTACACCAATATCTCACATCCCAGACGTCAAAAAAAGTTTGAATGCAAACCTCACAATTGAATGGTTACCGCCTTGTGTTGATGGAGGCAGTGGCATTGTCATTGCACCAGTAACCCAGAACCTGGAGTAATGTTGTGGGGACCCAGGTTCCAAGAATCCCACTATGATGGATGGTGAAATTTCAGATCGATAAATAGCTGGAATTAACAATTCTGTTGATGACCAAGAAACCATTGTTGATTGACGTAAAAACCCACGTGGTTCACTACTGTCTTTTAGGGAATGAAATCTACCATCCTTAACTGCTCTGGTCTACGTGTCTCAATCTGGTTAACTCTGAAGTTCCTCCTCAAGGGCAATTAGAGATGGGCAATAAACCTTGGCCCAGCCAGCGATGCTTACGTCCCATGTAAGAATAATAAATAAATGACTAGGAACAATCTTTTGTACTCGTCACAATTCAATGGACCGTCGGCTGGACCAGGAGCTTTGAAAATTTTGTGAAGGTTTTGTTGGGTACTTCCATGTGAATGCGTTGGTGTGCACGGAGGTTTCGAGACTGAGAGAATGATTTATCACACACCTCGCACGAGAATGGTGTCTCCCCTGTATGAATACGTTGGTGTAAGCGGAGGCTCGCAGGCCGCGAGAACGATTTGTCACATACCTCACATGTGAACAGTTTCTCCCGTGTGAATACGTTGGTGTGTGCGAAGGTGTGATGAATCGGAGAATGATTTGTCACACACCTTGCACATGAATGGTTTCTCCCCTGTGTGAATGCGTAGGTGTGTGCGGAGGTGCGTTGAATCGGAGAACGATTTGTAGCACATCTCACACTTGAATGGTTTCTCCCCAGTGTGAATGCGTTGGTGTCGGCAGAGCGACGATGAATCAGAGAATGATTTGTCACACACATCGCACTTGAATGGTCTCTCCCCTGAGTGAATGCGTTGGTGTTTGCAGAATTCTGATGACCATGTGAATGATTTGTCGCATACGTCACATGTGAATGGTTTCTCCCCGGTGTGAATGCGTTGGTGCATGCGGAGGTTTGTTGACTGTAAGAATGATTTTTTGCACACTTCACACATGAATGGTCTCTCCCCTGTGTGAATGCGTTGGTGTCTGCAGAAGTCTGATGAACGCGTGAATGATTTGCTGCACACCTCGCACGTGAATGGCTTCTCCCCTGTGTGAATGCGTTGGTGGTCACGGAACTCCGTTGACTGTGAGAATGATTTGTCACACACCTCACACATGAATGGTCTCTCCCCTGTGTGAATGTGTTGGTGTGCACGGAGGCCCGATGACCACAAGAATGATTTGTTGCACTTTTCACAAGTGAATGGTTTCTCCCCTGAGTGGGTCCCCTGGTGGATCAAGAGCTTTGATAACTGTGTGAAGTCTTTGTCACACATTTCACACTTGAATGGTCTCTTCCCAGTGTGAATGCTCTGGTGTGCACGGAGGTTTGTTAACTGTGAGAATGATTTGTCACACACCTCACATCTGAACGGTTTCTCCCCAGTGTGAATACGTTGGTGAACACGGAGGCTCTGAGACCGTGTGAATGATTTGTTACACACCACACAAGTGAACGGTTTCTCCCCTGTGTGGACTGTCTGATGGAGCAGGAGTTTCGATGAATTTGAGAACGACTTGTCACACACCTCACACTTGAATGGTTTCTCCCCAGTGTGAATGCGTTGGTGTGTGCGGAGGTTCGAGTAGCCAGAGAATGACTTGTCGCAGACCTCACAGGTGAATGGTTTCTCCCTGGTGTGAATACGTTGGTGTACACGAAGAGTCCCTGACTGTGCAAATGATCTGTTGCACACTTCACACGTGAATGGTTTCTCCCCTGTATGAATGCGTTGGTGCGTACGAAGGTACGAGGAGTCACAGAATGATTTGTCACAGACCTCACAAGTGAACGGTTTCTCCCTGGTGTGAATACGTTGGTGTTCACACAGGGTCGATGACTGTGAGAATGATTTGTCACAGACCTCACATGTGAATGGTTTCTCCCCGGTGTGAATATGTTGATGTACACGGAGAGTTGCCTCCTCTGCAAATGATCTGTTGCACACTTCACACATGAATGGTTTCGCTCCTGTGTGAATCCTCTGGTGACTCTGGAAATTGGAGGAATCAGTGAAAGTCGCCTCACACCTGAACAGTTTCTCCCCCGTGTCAATCCTCTGATGTATCAGAATGCCTGGAAGAGTCACAAAAGCTTCAGTAGATGCCTTACACTTAAATTGTTGCTCTTCCATGTGCTGCCCTTGCTTATCAGTGGTTCTGAAAGGTGCACCTTGTGACTTCAGAGAAGTTCAGAGTCTGTGGAGCGCTCCTCACACACCTCACGTAAGACCAGCCTCTCCCCTGTAGGAATGTCAGAGGTTCATGAGGCTCGATGAACGGTTAAATGTCTCACTTGGAGTCCCACTCACACTTCTCCCAGCCTCACCCTGATCGATTGCCCACAGCTTAACCTTCAGAAAGGTTGATTCTGATGGAAGGTTGCACACCACTGATCTGATGATATGTCAAAGCTCCCCTGACCCGACTGATTTACAGATGATCGTTTCACTGTCCAATGTTCTCAGTGTTGAACAATGCTGTGAAGGGACTGGATGTCTTCCCACAGTTGTGCAGTTGCTCCTTGGGTGATGCTCAGGATCTATCTGTGGTGTCTGTCCTCTCTGTATTCTCTGGTGTAGTACGGTGCAATCGTTCTGTAAAACAGGTAAAGGAAACATGATTTCCTCCAACTCCCCCTCTTCCTTTGCTGGAGGGTCTAACACCTCCGTTAGAGACTGTTCCACAGTGAATGTCAGTTTAATATTCCTGTGTGGGAATGAGATTCAATTTCTTTCATTTTCCTCACTTGACTGTCACACACCCTGTTTCCAACAGGGATACCGAATAGTGACCTGGAGCAAGACAACATGGCTGCTTTCTTTCCCAACCAGACCACATCTTCCCAGACACCGTGAGAGCAATGGAAAAGACAGTCGGGCGGAGGGTAAAACACACTATCAATTCAGTATGAGCTTTCCCCTTGAGAGTATGGGCGTGATTCTCCCAACGGGAGTCTAAGTGCCGACAACGGAGTAAAAACCAGAGTGTTTTACTCCGGCGTCGGCGCCCGTTCCCAGACGCCATTCTGGGGCCTCTGTGGGGCTGGCAGGGGCGTGCCACGATTTGCAGGGGTGGGGCCTCGGCGTGGCATCGGAGACCCGACGCCGCGTAAAAGACGTGGCACCTTGGGTCCCGCGCATGCACAGTTGGGCAGGCGCCAACTAGCGCATGCGCAGTGGCCGTCCTCCCCCAGGCCGCCCCGCACAAAAATGGCACAGAGATATAACATTGCCAGCGGAGGAAAGGAGGCCCGCCGACAGTGGCCGGCCCACCGATCAGTGGGCCCCCGATCGCGGGCCAGACACCATCGGCGCCTTCCCCCGCCCAGTAAAGGAGCCCCGTGCCCACCCCACAGGCAGCCCCCAAGCGTTCCCGCAGAGTTCCAGCTGGTAGCGACCAGGGGTGAACGACGCAGGCGGGACTCTATCGTGTCGGAGCGGCCGCTCGGCCCATCCAGGCTGGAGAATCGACGGCCCTGCTGATTCCAGCGGCCCGCGGCCAGCGTAGTGCCAAATGCGCCGGCGCAAATGTCACCGATTCTCCACACCTCGGAGAATCATGCGCCGGCGTCGGGGCATCGTGGTGTGGTTGCTCCGATTCTCTGGCCAGCGCGGGGCTCAGAGTATCGCCCCGCATGTGTTCAATATAAAAACACTCAGGAGAAATATTAATTCTATGGAGATTTTGAATTTTCTCCCCTTATCTTCCAAAATTATTTGAAGAAAACACACTGGGCACAAGGTGCTGGAAGCTGAGGAAAATATTGCTTCAGTGTATCTGATTGAAGGGTTCGGGTTTATCCTGGGAAATTAGATCCACTGCACTCACTCAGACTGCACATCCCAAATTCAGCTCTCAGACACAGCACTGGGCAAAACTATCAAATCCAGGCCCAGGCTTTTGAGAAAGGCCGAGGCCTTCAGGTAAAATATTTAAAGAAGACATTAAAAGACATTTCAATAAATGTGTCTCTGACCCTCCCAGATATTTACATCTCACCTTCTCATATTCAGCAATGATCCATCAACAAAACTCAGTCTGTAAATCAGAAGGGAAATGCTTCCAATAAACACCCTCAATATCCAACACACAGCTAATCAAACAGCTCAGCACAAAGCACCGAGTAAACAGGTCTGTGAGCTGGATCTTCTCACACAGCAAAAGGGGCATTTCCACAGCTGATTGCCCACAGGATAGTCAGGCTGCCTGAACATTAGTGTGGATATTGTGCAATGTAATGATTGTAAATTCTGCTCCTTCACTCACCATCTCCTGACTTGGTTTTGAGTCCCTACAGGAAGTGAAGCAGCTGTGGTAGAGGAAGAGGAGAGAATGGGCAGAGTGGGTGGGCTCTCTGATTGACGTCTCTCACAGACAATCCAAATATTTCTACAGTAACAGGAGTTTCCTGAAGTTTGGGAAACTGACCGGGGAAACGGAGGTGACTTTGAGCAGCAGCTCAGGTGGGGATTTAAACTTGTCATTGTCCCATCTGAATAAAACCTCACTTATGCAGCTGCTGTCTCAGTTCCCTGGTAAACATTTGACAGAGATTTATAGTGTGGGAATAACATTCTTCATCCTCGGAGGGTTTCAAACAAAGGTGTTAGAGGTGAAAATATTCACAGGAAGGCCTGAGGATGAGTAAAGAAGCAGTTTAATATATCAGAATTCTGGGAGAAAGGCCTGAGGCGCCGCAGCCTTTCTGACAACACTCTTTCTCACTTGAGCTCAGGCTCACACGGTTTAATTTACAGATTCAAGGGGTGGAATTAGTTGTATTCTCATTTACATACAATCAATCAACTATATTCATGTCACAATTAATTAAATGCAGTCAATCAATTTTCTTAGCATCCCAGTTATCACATATATGGTTAAAGTGGGTGTTGTCTTACCTGCCCCTAACTTCATACAGAAGTCATTCAAAACTAACACAAGAAATGGGGCGCAATTCTCCGCACCCGCGGAAAATCGTAAAACCGTCGTAAAAATCGGGTGCGTTTTACGACGGTCGCGAAGGCTCCATTTCCCGACGTATTCACTTCCGGGAAATGGGCTAGTAACGCGGCCGCGTCAATCACGTGCGTGATGACGACGGAACACGGCGACGACACGATCACGCCCACGTGACGACGCCCGACGCCGTAAAAAGGCGCGGGCGACCACAGAATCTGTCGGTCAGGATGTCGGAGCCGAGGAGAGCTGCTCCTCGGTTTGCAGAGGCTGACGTCGAGGTGCTGCTCGATGCCGTCGAGCAGAGGAGGGGCATCATCTGCCCGCGGAGAGGGCATCGCCAACCTGCCAGCGCGGTACGCCAGGCCTGGCGTGAGGTGGGTGCTGCCGTTAGTGCTGTGGGGCAGACCCCTCGCTCAGCTGAGCAGTGCCGGAAGAAGCTACACGACCTCACCAGGGCTGCCAGGGTAAGTGCCAAGAGGGTGCCCCCTGGTCACAACCATCCCTCCCCCTTAACTTAAGCACCCACGTCCCCCCCCCCCCCCCCCCCGCCACGAGGGGGGGGGGGTGGAGGGGGATTGGGGCAGAGTTATTTGAGGATGGTTCACAAAGTTGTCACAGACCCAGCGCTCTGGCCCTGAGGAGAGATGCAATCGTCTTATGACAACTTGACCCCCCCAAACTGTGCCAGTCTCTGAACGGACTGCTGATACCTGGCACCTCACAACCACCGTGAGCGGCACAAGACTGGAGGGGGTTCGCCCAACCTGCACCCCCTCACCACCTTTGAACAGAGGGCCCTGGACCTTGTTGGGGGGTCTGCCACCCGCGATATCTCGCTTTGCGAGGTTGGTGGAACTGCAGCAAATGAGACAACCCTCCCTGACAAACACTCACCCCTCCCCCATCCTCTGTCCCTTCACACACCCTGCCCACTGGGACACCTCCCCCATCCTCTGTCCCTTCACACACCCTGCCCACTGGGACACCTCCCCCATCCTCTGTCCCTTCACACACCCTGCCCACTGGGACACCTCCCCCATCCTCTGTCCCTTCACACACCCTGCCCACTGGAACACCTCCCCCATCCTCTGTCCCTTCACACACCCTGCCCACTGGGACACCTCCCCCATCCTCTGTCCCTTCACACACCCTGCCCACTGGGACCGTCCAGCGGCCTGCCGAGCAAATCTAAATAACCCGTCTCATTCTCTTCCCTAGGACGTGATGCCGAACGACCAGGGCCGTCTGGCTCCAGACGGAGACAGGAATCTGCCGCCACCTCACCCGGGGCTGCACAACAGAGGGTGCCCGATCAGCGGGCAGCCCCATCCTCCCCAACCCAATCTGCGGACCAGGACGCCCAGAGGGTTGCGAGACCAGACCAGGCCCAGGATGCAGCTGGCTCCCAGACGTTTTCTGAGTTCCTGGAGTTTCTCAACCCACCCGCACAGCCGATGCCTCAAGAAACCCAGGGAAACAATGACGGGAAGAGGGCTGCCTTCCTGGCTCTGCAGACGCTGTTAGAGGAGTCGAACCGCGTCCAAGAGCAGGGAGTGGTGCCGCTCATGGCAGAGACCCAGTCCGACACCGCACGGATGGCATCCGCGGTGGAGGCAATGGGTCAGGTTATGCAAGGCATTGGGGTTAATATGCACGCGTCATCCTCGGCCCTGGACAGGGTTGCCCTCTCACAGGCAGCAATGTGCCAGAGCCAAAACAACATTGCCGGCGCCCTGCGGGCCTTGGCCGAGTCTCAGCAGGTCATTGTCCAGTCGCAGCAGTCAGTCGCCGAGAGCATCAACCGCCTGACACATGTGCTGGATGGCGTCGTGCACACACAGGTTGAGATCGCACAGTCCCTGCCGGGAATGTCTAACTCCCTGGACTCCGTCTCTGCAAACCTTCGGATCCTGGTGGATACCGTTGCAGGCCTCCAGGACTGGCAGCGCCAGGTGTCGGTGGTGCGACGGGGCACCTCCCCGCTCGCACCTCTGTCCCAAAGTGAGGCCCGGGGGCCACCGGGCTCCCCGAGGGAGGAGGAGGTTTCGGGGTCCGTCCCATTAAGGCCATCACGGGACGTCCCGGAATTCTCGGCCTCCCCCCGTCCCATCCCTGGTGCATCGGGTGGGCAGCAGGCAGAGCAGGGTGGCACAATGTCACCCGAGACGCCCGCAGAGCAGCCTGGCCCATCAAGGCCGGGTCGCCCCAGGAAACGCTTAGCCAAGGTGAAACGAGTCGAGGGGGGCGATTCACAGCAATCCTCCTCCACTCCTGCTGTATCATCTGGGGAATCACTTAGATGTAGTGGTAGGCAAGTAAGATAGACACTGAGTAAGTTGGCACGGGTGAAGGGCACAGTTTAGTTGTAGGGGCTAGGGCACCTGTAAATAATTGTTAACATTAAACGCACTGTTCCACCTTACTTGTAATACCGTGTGATTGTTCCACAGCCACAGGAATCGTGATGGTAACCGAGTGTCGCTGGGGTTGACGAGTGGTGAAACCTCGGTGCCGGGTGTGCAGTCCCTGCCCCTACCCCCTCCCACAGCTAGCCCACGCGGGCACGTGATGGAGTGTCAGTGACGATCTCAGCGGCCACCAAGATGGATGGTTCAGCTATTGCCATGGGTCAGACTCTCTCTAACGAATCTGAGCTCACAGCTCTTCGCAGAGCGGGCTGTTATCATTCCACATGGCACTGATCACACCCACTGACACAGCCATCAATGTTGTGCCATACCGTCTGGACACAGTGATAAGGGTGATGTCGAAGTGGAGCAGTGTACACTGAGGGGGGGGGGGGGGGGGGGGGGGGTTGTGGTGGTGGAAGTTGTGTGTTGACCCTCTGCATGACTAGCGATGCAGGTGGTGGTTTGGTGTTCAGCGGGTACGTCACATGAGATGCATGAACCGTGCTGCCACCAAGGCGTTGCGTGCCCGCCGTCCTTGCCGGGTCCGTCGTGCCGCCTCCTGGACATCACCAGCACCTGGGTCGTGTCTGCGTGCTGCGCCCGCCACTCCGCCAGCCTCCTCCTCCTCCTCCCTCGCCTCCTCCTCCTCCCTCTCCTCCTCCTCCTCCTCCTCCTCTGTGCTGGCACCACTGCCACTAGCTTCTCTCTCCGCCTCCTGCAGCAGGTCATCTCCCCTCTGCATCGCGATGTTGTGCAGCGCACAGCAGACCACCACAATGCGAGCGACCCTTTCGGCCTGGTACTGCAGGGCCCCTCCGGAGCGGTCCAGGCACCTGAATCTCATCTTCAGGAGGCCAAGGCAGCGCTCCACCACACCCCTGGTTGCTGCATGGGCCTCGTTGTATCGTGTTTCCGCATTGGTCTGAGGCCTCCGTATAGGCGTCATCAGCCAAGACCTCAGCGGATAACCCCTGTCGCCTAGCAACCAGCCCCTCAGCCGGAGGGGACGTCCCTCAAACATCGCAGGGATGAACGACTGCGCCAGTATGTAGAAGTCATGCACACTCCCTGGGAACCTTGCAGAGACGTTCATGATCCTCATGTGGGGGTCGCATACCACCTGGATATTAATGGAGTATGTCCCCCTTCTGTTTGTGAACACCTCCCTGTCCCCTGCAGGCGGGCGCATGGGGACGTGAACACAATCGATTGCCCCCTGCACCATCGGTATCCCGGCCACGTTGGCAAATCCACGAGCTCGTGAGTCTTGACTTGCTTGGTCCTCGGGAAAGGTGATGTAGCGGTCCGCGATGGCATAGAGGGCATCGGTCACATCCCGGATGCACCTGTGGACCGATGACTGGGAGATCCCGGAGAGGTCCCCCCTCGGATACTGGATGGAGCTGGTCGCATAGAAGTTAAGAGCGACCGTCACCTTGATGGCAACCGGGATCGCGTGTCCTCCCCCCGTTCCACGTGGGGCGAGGTGCGACAGGAGTTGGCAGATATGTATCACCGTCTGCCTACTCAGCCGGAGTCTTCTCCTGCAGGTGATGTCCATCATTGTTAGGAAAGAGACCCGGACACGGTACACCCTCGGCTTTGGTCGTCGCCTCTGGCGCCGTGGCTGCACCCTCACTCTCTCCTCTTCCTCTTCCTCCTCCTCCTCCTCCCCATGCTGCTCGACGACTGGCAACTCCTCGGCCCTTCCCTCTGCTGCTGCAGCTGGCCCTGCATCCACTGCGGGTTGTGGGTGTGGATGCTGCTGCATCTCCAAATGCAGTAGAGCGGCCCCAACCACTGCGCAGAACATAGCCGTTCTGTTCACATACATTTGTGCTAACCTACAGAAGGGTGGTGGGGGCAGAGAAACGGGACATGTTAGACGGAGGTTAGTCGACACCTCGGCAGCCGCCTGCCACGGGATACCTGTGTGTCCCGGTGGCCTGGTCGCGCTGCTGACACGAGGGCAGCCTAACCCCTGGTCACTTTCTGCATCCAACGGCCAGTAAACTATGTCCTCCTCACGGGTGCGGCAGTGGCCTGTGGCCGTAAGCCACAGGGCAACCAGCAGCCGTGTCCTCGTGACCGGCACGCCATGGCATGGTGGCAGACATTTTGTAACGGGGTTGGACGGCTCACTCTCTACCTAACCCCCCCCCTCCGTCTCCCCCACTGCCCCCTCCGTCTCCCCCACTGCCTCCCCGTCTCACCCACTGCCCCCCCTCCGTCTCACCCACTGCCCCAAACGTCTCACCCACTGCCTCCCCCGTCTCCCCCACTGCCCCCCTTCCGTCTCCCCCACTGCCTCCCCCGTCTCCCCCACTGCCCCCCCCGTCTCCCCCACTGCCCCCTCCGTCTCCCCCACTGCCTCCCCCGTCTCCCCCCACTGCCTCCCCCGTCTCCCCTACTGCCCCCCCCTCCGTCTCACCCACTGCCCCCTCCATCTCCCCCACTGCCCCCTCCGTCTCCCCCACTGCCTCCCCCGTCTCCCCCACTGCCCCCGCTCTGGACCCCCCCTCCCGTTCTCAGGGATGCCTTCCCCGTTGTGGACAGACTCGAGCGGTGCGCTGAGCGGTGCAGCCAGCCCGACTGGTTGACGAACTTAAAAAGCAGGTGTGTTTCACGACGTGCAAACAGGGCGCCATGACGTCGGGACTTCGGCCCATCCGGGCCGGTGAATAGCGGGGGGGGGCTATCAGTGGCGATTCTGGTCGTGTCGGGGGCGGGAAGGAGGCGTTTGTCGGGAATGGCAACTCCGAGATTTTGCGGGGTTCGGAGAATAGCGGGAGGGCGTCGGAACAGCGTCGCCGTAAAAACTTCCGACGCCCGCTATTCTCCGAACCGTCGTGAGTCCGGAGAATCGCGCCCATGGTCTGTCTACAGCTGGGGACCTTGATCTATTATGAATACATTGCATTCCTTGTTCTGTGAAGCTGTTATCAGCAGCTGTTGAGATACTCCCTATAAATACTCATGCTTGGTTCTCATGAGATAGTTTACACAGTTTGTAATTTATTGTTCAGGAAAGTGGCTAGTTCAGCTATTTTGTGTCTTTAGTATTGCTTTAATAGCTAACAGCCTTTCTGATATTAACAAGCATTGCCTATACACTATCTATTTCTGCAAATTGCCTCTTCTAAACAGGCATCTAAGCCAATGAGTACCTTTTCTCTATCAGAACTAATCAAAAGTAATGTAGGAGCACAGATGTAGTCACAGAGCCACCTATAATTTATATCATAGTCCAGTATCAGTAAATGTCCCCCAATAGGGGTCACGAGCCAAATAGCACATAATATAAAGTGGGAGGGGAAAGTGAGCCAATGCTTGGTGAGTAACTCTGGGAGTTACACACTCATCTTTGTGTGTGAGTCGCCTTTATTTGGGAATGACTGTCAAGCTTAGATTTACTGCAGGGCTGCTAAAATATAAAGAACATAAGTGACATTTTGACATTGGAACTTGAGGAGTGATAGTTAAAATTGGCTGCTGGACTGTAACAAAAGAGCCGCTCAACATCTAACCCAGTGTCTGATGAAATGTCATCTCAGGCTGAAACATTAACTCTGTTTCTCTCCACAGATGCTGTCTGACCTGCTGAGTATTTCCAGCATCATTTGTTTTCATTCTAGTTTTTAAAGCACAGAAACTGACCATTCGGCCCATCTGCTTTCTCCCATTTAACTGCGAGATGTGCGGCAAATGATTCTCACAGTTATCAACACCCCTCAACCGCATTCCCACTGGGGAGAAACCATTCACCTGTGAGGTGTGTGACAAATCATTCTTGAAAGTTTGGGGCCTCTGTTTGCACCAACGCATTAAGAAGTCTTACAACACCAGGTTCAAATCCAATCGGATTATATCCAATCTCCTGTTTACTATTTAATTAGCTTTATCCCTGAGTATTTATCTTGCTTGATCTGACAACAAATTAACTAGTTATTTAGTTGAAATTAAAAAAGTTATTTCATTAAAATTAAAAAATAGTAATTTAAATCAACCCAAAATAGTTATTTAATTGAGATTTTAAAATAGTAATTTAAATCAATTTAAAAATAGTAATCTAAGTCAAATTTTAAAAATTGTAATTCAAATCAACTTTAAAATAGTAATTTAAGTCAAATTTTAAAAATAGTAATTCAAATCAACTTAAAAATAGTAATTTAAATCAAATTAAAACTAATAACTCCACAAACATTCAAATATAGCCCAGTCTGCCTTTCAGCCAATCAGGTTATAGTCACCTATGACATCACTTTGCCGGTTTTTTTACAATTTTGAAATAAACAAACAGATAAGCAGCTGTCCCACCGGCAGCGTCCCGCCGGCAGCGTCCCACCGGCAGCGTCCCGCCGGCAGCGTCCCGCCGGCAGTGTCCGCTCCTCTCTGCCCTGCCCGAGCCTGGCGCTACCTTTATCCTCTCCCCTGCAGCAGTGTCCCGCGCAGGTCCGCGCCTCCCTGCTCCTGGAAGGTAAGTGACACACAGGTACCGTTTTTTAATCCCACCTTTCTGCACCCAGCCCACAGCCCTGTAGCTTAGAGCACTTAACGTGCAGATTCCAAGTACTTTAAAAAAGATTTTAGGGTCTGTACCTCGGGCAGCGAATTCCAGACACTCACTACCTTCTGCGTAAAAATGTACTTCCTCATTTCTTCTCCACTCCTTCTGCCACTTATCTTGAATCTGTGTCCTCTGATTCCAGAATTCTCTGCCAAGGGAATCAATTTTATCCTGTCTCTTCCCCTCATAATTTTGTAGACCTCAGTCAAGTCACCCCTCAGCCTTCTTTGTTCCAAGGAATATAACCCCAACCTATCCAATCTCTCCTCATAGCTACACATTTCTAGCCCTGGCACCATTCTTGTAATCCTCCTCTGCACTCTCTCCAGAGCAATTATGTCCTTCCTGTAATTTGGTGATGAGAACTGCACATGGTACACATGGTAGTGATTTATACAATTCCAACATTATATGCTTTCTTTTATATTCTATACCCCAATGAAGGAGAGCATTCCATATGCCTTCCTTACAACCTTGTGCACTTGAACTGCTTCCTTCAGGGACCTGTGTGCCAAGATCTCTCACTTCAACTACCCCTCTTAGTATATTCCCATTTATTGTGTACTCCCAATAACTGACCTCCTAAATGCATAACCTCACACTGCTCTGTGTTAAAATCCATCTGCCACTTTACTGCCCACTCCACCAATCCATCCATATCATTCTGGAGATTATAGCTATCCTTTACACTATCGGCCAATCTTTGTGTCATCTGCAAATTTACCAATCGTGCCCGCGATTCACATCCAAATCATTAATATATATCACAAACAGTAAGGGTCACAACACCAAGCCCTGTGGAACACCAATTGAAACAACTTTCCATTCACAAATGTATCCATCAGCTATTACCCTTTGTTTCCCAACTTTTTATCCAGTTGCCACATTACCCGTTATCCCTTGGGTATTTACTTTTTTGACCAATCTGCCATGTGGGACCTTATCAAACACCTTGCTAAAATCCCCTCACACAACATGCACTGCACTATTTACATCAACCCTTGTCACTTCCGCAAAGAACTAAATAAAATTTGTGAGGCAAGACCTTCCTGTAACAAATTCATGCTGACTATCCGTGACTAGTCCATGCTTTCCACGTGACACTTAATCTCTATCTGTGTGGATTGATTCTACTAATTTGCCCACCACCGACATAAGACTAACTGGCCTATAATTGTTTAGCATTTCCTTTGATCCCTTTTTAAACAATAGAACGATGTTTGCATTTCTCCAGTCCTCTGCTGTCTCCCCTGTATCTAGTGAGAATTGGAAAATCATCCTCAGAGCATCTGCTTTCTCCCCCCTGATCTTCTTCATCAGCTTCGGAAATAATCCATTTGGCCTGGAGACTTATTAACTTTCAAGGATTCCAACCCTTCAAGTATTTTCCCTCTCTTTAAGATTGTCCCGTCCAATATCTCACAGTGTTCTTTCTGGTCTCTATAACGGCATCATCTCTTTCACCTTGTAAGCACAGAGACAAAATATTTATTTAAAACCCTTCCCACAGCCTTCTTCAACTCTGATGGATCCTCATTTTTCCTGAACTAACCTTTTGCCATTAATAAAACCTTATGAACACACCTTCCTTGTCCACGAAGTCTAGGAGTGAAACTTGAACCCAGAGCTTCTGGACCAGAAGCAGAGAGCTACCCACTGCAACACGTGTTCAATAACCATCTGTGAGAATCCTTGGTCTGCAGTGCATCCTACCACCACTAGTTTTGATGTTCTTGTCTGAGGAAGGATGTTGTCCTGTTTTAGAAACCTGGAAAGGGAAATGCGGTCAGGTGAGGGGTGAGAAGTAGAGAGAGGGGTCAGATGAGAGATCAGGTGAGGGGTAAAAGGCCAACAAAGGGGTCTGGTGAGGAGTGACAATCATTCTCCAGTCACAGAGTGAATCTCCGAGTTACAGTGACTCCCCCAGTCACAGTGTCAATCTCCGAGTCACAGTCTCACTCCGAGTGACAGAGTCAATCTCCCAGTCAATTATTGCCCCAGTCACAGTGTCAGTCACCGAGACACAGTTGCTCCCGCCAATGACTGAGTCATCCCTAGAGTCAAGGCGAGACACCCCATCTCCTGTGTACCCACACTTCTTTACCTCCTCCCTTCTCTGTCTTATCTCTATTGTGTATTGTGGAGTCTTGTGTGCAGTTTTGATGTCCTTATCTGAGGAAGGATGTTCTTGCTATGCAGCAAAGGTTTAACAGGCTAATTCCTGGGATGGGGGGGGGATGTCATATGAGGAGAGACTAAATTGGTTAGGATTATATTCATTGGATGTTTAGGAGAGTGATTTTTTAAAATTTTGATTTGATTTATTGTCACATGTACCGAAGTACAGTGAAAAGTATTTTTCTGCGGCCGAGAGAATAGTACGTACAAAAAGAATAATCAACAGAGAACATTGACAAATGGAACGTTGACAGTGATTGGTTATAGTACGGAACAAGGGGCCAAACAAATCAAATACATGAGCAAGAGCAGCATAGGGTGTCGAGAATAGTGTTCTTACAGGGAACAGATCAGTCCGAGGGAGAGTCGTTGAGGAGTCTTGTAGCTGTGGGGAAGAAGCAGATCCTATATCTGGATATGCTGGTCTTCAGACTTCTGTACCCTCTGCCTGATGGGTCTGGAAGGGGCAATGCCTGGTGGGTGGGATCTCCGATAATGCTGTCTGCCTTCCTGAGGCATCGGGAGGTGTAGACAGAATCAATGTGGGGGTGGCAAGCTTGTGTGATGCATTGGGCTGAGTTCACCACACTGCAGTTTCTTGCGATCTTGGACCGAGCAGTTGCCATACCAGGCTGTGATGCAGCCGGATCGGATGCTCTCAATCGCACTTCTGTAGAAGTTTGTGAGAGTCGATGCAGTCTTGCCAAATTTCTTTAGCTTCCGTGGGAAGTAGAGATGTTCGGCTTTCTTGACCGTTGCATCAATGTGAGTGGACCAAGACAGACTGTTGGTGATGGTGACCCCCAGGAACTTAAAGCTATAAAAAAAATTAGAGTACACAATTATTTTCTTTTCCAATTAAGGGGCAATTTAGCGTGGCCAATCCACCTAACCGGCACATCTTTGGGTTGTGGGGGTGAAACCCATGCAGACACGGGGAGAATGAAAATTCCACACGGTCAGTGACCCAGGGCCGGGATTTGAACCCGGGTCCTCAGTGCTGTAGTCCCAGTGCTAACCACTGTGCCACATGCCGCCCTCCAGGAACTTAAAGCTGTCGACCATCTCCACTTCGGGGTCATTGATGCAGACGGGAGTGTGTGTCGTGCTCCGCTTCCTGAAGTCGATGATCAGTTCCTTGGTCTTTTCGACATTTAGGGAGAGGTTGTTTTCGGTACACCATGCAACCAAGTGATTTATCTCCCTTCTGTAGTTTGATTCATCATTGTTTGAGATACAGCCCACCACAGTCGCATCATCCACAAACTTATAGATTGATCTGGAGTTAAATCTTGCCACAGTCATGTGTATAGGGAGTACAGTTGAGGACTGAGCACACATCCTTGCGGGGCCCCGGTGTTGAGGACTATCGTGGAGGAGGTGCTGTTGCCTACCCTGACCTATTGCGGTCTGTTGGTGAGGAAGTCAAGGATCCAGCTGCACAGGGAGGGGTCAAGTCCAAGATTGCAGAGTTTTGTTATTAGTCTTGTCGGGATAATGGTGTTGAAGGCGGAGCTATAGTCTGTGGACAGCAGTTTATAGTCTTAATGAAAGGGGATTTATATAAAATTACAAAATTCTCACAGGATTTGGCAGGGTAGATTCAGAAAGAATATTTCCAGTGGTGGGGGAGTCCAGAGCGAGAGGTCATAGTTTTTTAAAATAATCTTTATTGTCACAAGTAGGCTTACGTTAACACTGCAATGAAGTTAATGTGAAAAGCCCCTCGTCGCCACATTCCGACGCCTGTTTGGGTACACAGAGGGAGAATTCAAAATGTCCAAAATACTTAACAGCACATCTTTCGGGACTTGTGGGAGGAAACCGGAGCACCAGGAGGAAACCCACGCAGACATGGGGAGAACGTGCAGACTCCACACAGACAGTGACCCAAGCCGGGAATCGAACCTGGGACCTTGGCACTGTGAAGCAACAGTTCTAACACCATGCTACCTTGCCGCCCCTGTTGAGGATAAGGGTACACCTTTTCAGAGTGAGGTGAATCTGTGGAATTCACTCCCACAGAAAGTAGTTGAGGCCAAAACATTGTATAATTTCAAGGAATTAAATATCCCTCTTGGGGATAAAGGGATCAACGGATGTGGGGGAAGGCGGGATCAGAGTATTGAACTTGATAATCAGCCCTCATAATCACAATGAATGGCGGGGCAGGATCGAGGAGCTGAATGGCCGCCTCCTGCTTCAAGTTTCTATGTATGTATGTGTTCATATCCCTCCGGTAACCCATCCCTTGTGCCCTCTCTCTCCTGTGCATTCTCCCTCCCCTGTATCTCTCCTGAGCATGTGTTGATCCCAACACTGCGCACAATAATAATAATCTTTATTATTGTCACAAGTAGACTTACATTAACACTGCAATGTTAATGGGTCTGCCTTTTTAATAATATTTTTTGAAAATTTAGAATATCCAATTTTTTTCCCCCCCAATTAAGGGGCAATTTAGCATGGCCAATTCACCTATCCTGCACATCTTTTTGGGTTGTGGGGGTGAGACCTATGAAGACAGAGGGAGAATGTGCAAACTCCACACGGACAGTGACCCTGGGCCGGGATCGAACCCGGGTCCTCATGACCATGAGGCAGCAGTGTGTGCCACCGTATCGCCCCTGGGTCTTCCTCTTCTGAGCTGTCATCAAACACATCCAGAGCTACACATCCCACACTGATGTTGTCAGTTTGAAAGCCTCCGAGGATGAAGAATGCTATTCCCACACTAGAAATCTCTCTCAAACATCCACCAGAGGGAACTGAGACAGTAGCTGTAATAAGAGAGATTTTATTCAGTTGGGACAATCTTAAGTTGAAATTCCCACCTGCTTAAAGTCTCCTCCGTTTCACAGGTCGATTTCCTAAGCTTCAGGAAACACGTTACTCCAGAAGTATTTGGAGGAATTTGAATTTTAAAAATGCTCCACATGTTGTATAAAATGGTTATTGCATCAAACCTTTATTTACGAATGATGATATCAGAGGTCACATGGGATCTACGGTGCACAAAATGAATTATCCAAACATTCCCCATTTTGTTTACAACATATTCCATACACATTGTGGAGATAGTGGCGCCCTGGACTTGTCACTGGATTAGCAATCCAGTGACCCAGGACAATACCCCAGGGACCCACCAGGGCAGACTGTGAAATTGGAATTAAATGTCCAATGATGACCATGGAAACCATTGTTGATTATTGTGAAAACCCATCTGGTTCATCAGGGCCCTTCAGGGAAGGAAATCTGCTATCCTTACCTGGTCTGGCCTACATGTGACTCCAGACCCACAGTAATGTGGTTGACTTTTAAATGCCCTCTGACATGGCAAAGCACTCAGTTCAAGGCCCAGCCAGCGATGCCCACATTCCCCAAATGAATAAATAAAAATATAATCCAGAAAATAAATTATCACACTTGTACAAAAAACGTTTTGTCCTTTCTAGACTGTTCCAATTTTGTCTGTTTCGACACATTGCACATGTAATCTTTAAAATGTTCAGGTCTTCACTTCTAAATGATATCTCTGCAAATGAAGTTAACATCCTTTGTAAACAAAAATAAAAACAATTTATTGCGGATGCTGGAATCTGAAACAAAAGAAAATACTGGACAATCTCAGCAGGTCTGACAGCATCTTTGGAGAGAGAAGGGAGCTAACGTTTTGAGTCTGGATGACACGGTCAAAGATTTGACAAAGAGTCATCCAGACTTGAAACATTAGCTCCCTTCTCTCTCTTTTGTAAATTCTTTGAAGAAGATAGAAGCGGTTTGAGAAAGATGCTTTGAAGTGGTTTGTGGTCAGACTCAACCATCACTTTATCTCTCTCAAATAGGTACTGGTTGAAATGTTCACAAACAAAGCCAATATCCAGGCACTCTTTCTCAACCTGTGCATCGCATCATTCAGTTTGTGTTCATTCTCTGGATACAAATACAACTGGATGTCCTTGCTGCATTAGGGTTGCAGCAAGTCCTGTTTCACTGACATCTCACTGCAGAGTATCTTCATCATTGACACCATAGTACCTCAGTGCTGGCGTTGTCATCACTAGTTGTTTGATGTGAGTGAAAGCTGCTTCCTGTTCTGTGTCCCATTCACTCTCTGACAACAAATTGGCAAGAACTTGGTGAGGCAGTCCCGTGCGAGTTCACTGATGTTCGAGGAGGTCCAATAATTGTGAAGACTTTATTATTGAACTTACACCAATATCTCACATCCCAGATGTCAAAAATGTTTGAATGCAAACCTCACAATTGAATGTGTGCAGATGCTCTGGCGGAAGAGAGGCAGTGGCGTACAGGAGAGACCGTGGCATTGTCATTAGACGAACAATCCAGAGACCCGGGTAATATTCGGAGGACCCGGGTTTCGGGAATCCCATCATGGCCAACGGTGAGGAGGAGTTTATAGAATGTATCCGCGATAGTTTCCTAGAACAGTATGTAATGGAACCTACGAGGGAACAAGCGGTCCTAGATCTTGTCCTGTGTAATGAGACAGGATTAATTCATGATCTCATAGTTAGGGATCCTCTCGGAAGGAGCGATCACAATATGGTGGAATTTAAAATACAGATGGAGGGTGAGAAAGTAAAATCAAATACTAGTGTTTTTTGTTTAAACAAAGGAGATTACAAGGGGATGAGAGAAGAACTAGCTAAGGTAGACTGGGAGTTAAGACTTTATGGTGGAACAGTTGAGGAACAGTGGAGAACCTTCCAAGCGATTTTTCACAGTGCTCAGCAAAGGTTTATACCAACAAAAAGGAAGGACGGAAGAAAGAGGGAAAATCGACCGTGGATATCTAAGGAAATAAGGGAGAGTATCAAATTGAAGGAAAAAGCATATAAAGTGGCAAAGATTGCTGGGAGATTAGAGGACTGGGAAATCTTTAGGGGGCAACAGAAAGCTACTAAAAAAGCTATAAAGAAGAGTAAGATAGAGTATGAGAGTAAACTTGCTCAGAATATAAAAACAGACAGTAAAAGTTTTTACAAATATATAAGACAAAAAAGAGTGGCTAAGGTAAATATTGGTCCTTTAGAGGATGAGAAGGGAGTTTAATAATGGGAAATGAGGAAATGGCTGAGGAACTGAACAGGTTTTTTGGGTCGGTCTTCACAGTGGAAGACACAAATAACATGCCAGTGACTGATAGAAATTAGGCTATGACAGGTGAGGACCTTGAGACGATTGTTATCACTAAGGAGGGAGTGATGGGCAAGCTAATGGGGCTAAAGGTAGACAAGTCTCCTGGCCCTGATGGAATGCATCCCAGAGTGCTAAAAGAGATGGCTAGGGAAATTGCAGATGCACTAGTGATAATTTACCGAAATTCACTAGACTCTGGGGTGGTCCCGGTGGATTGGAAATTAGCAAACGTGACGCCACTGTTTAAAAAAGGAGGTAGGCAGAAAGCAGGAAATTATAGGCCAGTGAGTTTAACTTCGGTAATAGGGAAGATGCTGGAATCTATCATCAAGGAAGAAATTGCGAGGCATCTGGATAGAAAATGTCCCATTGGGCAGACGCAGCATGGGTTCGTAAAAGGCAGGTCGTGCCTAACTAATTTAGTGGAATTTTTTGAGGACATTACCAGTGCAGTAGATAACGGGGAGCCGATGGATGTGGTATATCTGGATTTCCAGAAAGCCTTTGACAAGGTGCCACACAAAAGGTTGCTGCATAAGATAAAGATGCATGGCATTAAGGGTAAAGTAGTAGCATGGATAGAGGATTGGTTAATTAATAGAAAGCAAAGAGTTGGGATAAATGGGTGTTTCTCTGGTTGGCAATCAGTAGCTAGTGGTGTCCCTCAGGGATCCGTGTTGGGCCCACAATTGTTCACAATTTACATTGATGATTTGGAGTTGGGGACCAAGGGCAATGTGTCCAAGTTTGCAGATGACACTAAGATGAGTGGTAAAGCGAAAAGTGCAGAGGATACTGGAAGTCTGCAGAGGGATTTGGATAGGTTAAGTGAATGGGCTCGGGTCTGGCAGATGGAATACAATGTTGACAAATGTGAGGTTATCCATTTTGGTAGGAATAACAGCAAACGGGATTATTATTTAAACGATAAAATATTAAAGCATGCCGCTGTTCAGAGAGACTTGGGTGTGCTAGTGCATGAGTCACAGAAGGTTGGTTTACAAGTGCAACAGGTGATTAAGAAGGCAAATGGAATTTTGTCCTTCATTGCTAGAGGGATGGAGTTTAAGACTAGGGAGGTTATGTTGCAATTGTATAAGGTGTTAGTGCGGCCACACCTGGAGTATTGTGTTCAGTTTTGGTCTCCTTACTTGAGAAAGGACGTACTGGCGCTGGAGGGTGTGCAGAGGAGATTCGCTAGGTTAATCCCAGAGCTGAAGGGGTTGGATTATGAGGAGAGGTTGAGTAGACTGGGACTGTACTCATTGGAATTTAGAAGGATGAGGGGGGATCTTATAGAAACATTTAAAATTATGAAGGGAATAGATAGGATAGATGCGGGCAGGTTGTTTCCACTGGCGGGTGACAGCAGAACTAGGGGGCATAGCCTCAAAATAAGGGGAAGTAGATTTAGAACTGAGTTTAGGAGGAACTTCTTCACCCAAAGGGTTGTGAATCTATGGAATTCCTTGCCCAGTGAAGCAGTTGAGGCTCCTTCATTACATGTTTTTAAGGTAAAGATAGATAGTTTTTTGAAGAATAAAGGGATTAAGGGTTATGGTGTTCGGGCCGGAAAGTGGAGCTGAGTCCACAAAAAATCAGCCATGATCTCATTGAATGGCGGAGCAGGCTCGAGGGGCCAGATGGCCTACTCCTGCTCCTAGTTCTTATGTTCTTATGTTCTTTAACGGTGAAATTTCAAATCGATAAGTACCTGGAATTAGCAATTCTAATGATGACCATGAAACCATTGTTGAAGTCGTAAAAAACAATCTGGTTCACTAATGTCTTTTAGGAATGAAATCTGTCATCCTCATCTGGTCTGGCCTACATGTGACTCAGTCTGGTTAACTCTGAATTGCTCCCTCAAGGGCAATTAGAGATGGGTAATAAATGCTGGCTCAGCCAGCGATGCTTACGTCCCATGTAAGAATAAAAAATAGATGACTAGGAATGGTTTGTTGTATTCATCAGATCAGGACCAGGAGCGTTGAAAATTTTATGAAGGCTTTGTTGGGTACTTCCATGTGAATGGGCTGGTGTGAACGGAGGGTTCGCGACTGAGAGAATGATTTGTCACACAACTCGTAAGGGAATAGTTTCTCCCTTCTGAGAGTGGCTCGTTGTAGGCGGAGGCCCGCTGGCCGTAAGAGCAATTTGTCACAAACCTACATGTGGTCTCTCCCCAGTGTGAATACGTTGGTCCGTGCAAAGGTGCGATGACTCGGAGAAGGATTGTCATGCACATCTCACACAGAAATGGTTTCTCCCGCGTGAATGCGTTGGTGTGAGCAGAGCTCTGATGATCATGAGAATCATCTGTTGCACACCTCACTTGTGAATGGTTTCTCCCTGTGTGAATGCATTGGTGTGTACAGAGATGCAATGATGTTGAGAATGATTTGTCTCACACATCACGCTTGATTGGTTTCTTCTTTGTGTGAATGCGCTGGTGTACATGGAAAAATGATGACCCTGAGAAGGATGTGTCATGCACATCGCACGTGAATGGTTTCTCCCGTGTGAATGCGTCGGTGTCTGCAGAACTCTGATGATTCCGTGAATGATTTGTCGCACACGTCACATGTGAATGCGATGGTGGACTCGGAGGTCTGTTCATCGTGAAAATGATTTGTCACAAACCTCACACATGAACGGTTTCTCCCCAGTGTGAATGCGTACCGAACGGTGTCCGTAGAGCACTGATGAATCTGAGAAAGATTTGTTGCACAGCTTGCATGTGAACGGTCTCTCCCATGTGTGAATGCGCTGGTGGTCATGGAGGCTTGATGACCGCGAGAATGATTTATCACATACCTCACATCTGAACGGTCCCTCCCCGGTGTGAATGCTTTGTTGTGCACAAAGGTTTGTTAATTGTGTGAATGATTTGTCACACACCTTGCACATGAATGCTTATTCCCCAGTGTGAATACGTTGGTGTACATGGACGTTCTGACGCCATGAGAAGGATTTATTACACACCACACATGTGAACGGTTTCTCCCCTGTGTGGACTGCCTAATGGAGCAGATGACTCAGGGAATGATTTGTTCCGCACCTTACACTTGAACTTTTTATCCTCTGTGTGACTGCGTTGGTGTGTGTGGAGTTTTGCTGACTGCACAAATGATTTGTCGCAGACCTTAGCGGTGAATGTTTTCTCTCTGATGCAAATATATTGCTGTTCACACAGGATCGATGATTGCGAGAATGATTTGTCACAGACCTCACATGTGAATGGTTTCTCCCGTGTGATTGCACTGGTGTGTGAAGAGGTTCAAAGAGTCACAGAATGATTTGTTGCACATTTCATATGTGAATGGTTTCTCTCCTGTATGAATGGTCTGGTGTCTCTGGAGATTGGAGGAATTGGCTAAAGTCGCCTCACACACCGTACATCTGAAAGGTTTCTCCCCCGTGTCAATCCTCTGATGTTTCAGAAGGCTAGGAAATGTCGCAAAAGCTTCAATAGACACCTCACACATGAATTGCTGCTCTTCCATGTGGCTGCCCTTGCTTACCATTGGTTCTTAATTACCGAAGCTCTTACTTGGAGTCCAATCAAACTCCTTCAAAGCCTCACGCTGATTGACTGATCGATCGTCCACAATCGAACCTTGGGAAAGGTTGCTTCGGATGGAAGGTTCCACACCACTGTCCTGTTTCAGATCTGATAAGATGGCAAAGCTACCCTGACCCGGCCGATTTCCAGATGATGGTTTCACTGTCCAATCATCTGTATTGAGCAATACTGAGAAGGGACTGGATATCTTCCCATAGTTGTGCAGTTGTTCCATGGGTGATGTTTAGGATCTCTCTGCAGTGTCTATCCTCTCTGCATTTTCCGGTGTAGTACGGCGCAATTCTTCTGTAAAACAGGAAAAGGAAACATGATGTCCTCCAACTCCCTCTCCTCTTTGCTGAAGGGACTGACTCCTCAGTTAGAGACTGTTCCACAGTGAGTGCCAGTCTGCCAGTCCTCAGTGGGAATCAGATAAAAGTCCTTTCACTTTCCTCACTTGACTATCACACACCCTCTGTTTCCAACAGGGATACTGATCAGGAGCAGACAATGTGGCTAGTTTCTTTCCCCCAGCCAGACCTTCATCTTCCCAGGCACTGTGAGGGTAACGGAAGTCAGTCGGGCAGAGTGTAAAATGGGCAATCAATTCACTGCAAGCTTGTGTCGTGCTGGCAAAGAGCAGTTTTACCCTTCGAGTGTGTGT
The DNA here is from genome assembly GCF_902713615.1 of Scyliorhinus canicula. NCBI lineage: Eukaryota > Metazoa > Chordata > Chondrichthyes > Carcharhiniformes > Scyliorhinidae > Scyliorhinus > Scyliorhinus canicula. The sequence continues at coordinate 45,063,128 of NC_052158.1, forward strand.
TTAATTCAATGGACATTTTGAAATTTCTCCCCTTTCCCCTCCAAATTATTTGAAGAAAACACACTGGGCAGGAAGTGCTAGAAGTTGAGGAAAATATTTCTTCAATGTAGCTGTTTGAAGGGTTCTGGTTTATCCTGGGAAATTAGATACACTGCACTCACTCAGACTGCACATCCCAAATTCAGCTCTCACACACACCACTGGGCAAAACTATCAAATTGAAGCCCAGGTTGCTAGGAAAGGCCGAGGCCGTCAGGTAAAATCTTTAAAACATTAAGATATTTCAATAAATGTGTCTCTGCCCCTCCGAGATAATGAAATCTCATATTCAGCAATGACCCATCAACAAAACTCAGCCTGTAAATCAGAAGGGAAATGCTTCCAATAAACACACTCAATATTCAACACACAGCCAATTAAACAGGTCAACACAAAGCACCGAGTAAATATGTCTCTCAGATGGATCTTCATTCACAGCATAAAGATCATTGCCGGGAGGCGCATTACTGTCTCACAGTGCCTAGGACTTAATCCGGGCCCAGTCACTGTCCGTGTGGAGTTTGAACATTCTCCCTATGTCTGCATGTCTCACCCCCAGAACCAAAAAAAATGCAGAGTAGGTGGATTGACCACGTTAAATTGCCTCTTAATTGTAAAAAAAAAGAACTGGGTACTTTATAGAAATAAAAAATAAGGGGGATTTCCACACCTGATTTCCCACAGGATAGTCAGACTGCCTGAACATTAGTGTGGACATTGTGCAATGTAATGATTGTAAATTCTGCTCCTTCACTCACCATCTCCTGAATTGGTTTTCGGTCCCTACTGGAAGTGAATTAGGAAGGGGAAGAGGAGAGAATGGGCAGAGTGTGTGGGCTCTCTCCGTCTCTCACAGCCAATCCAAATATTTCTGCAGTAACAGGAGTTTCCTGAAGTTTGGAAACTGACCGGGGAAACGGAGGTGACTTTGAGCAGCAGATCAGAAGGGGATTTAAACTTGTCATTGTCCGATCTGAATAAAACCTCACTTATTGCAGCTGCTGTCTCAGTTCCCCTTGGTAAATGTTTGACACAGATTTCTAGTGTGCGAACAGCATTCTTCATCCCCAGAGGCTTCCAAACTGACAACATCAACGTGGGAGGTGTAGCCTTGGATGTGTTTGACAGCAGATCAGAAGAGGAATTATTACAGCAGTGGGTGCCACCACCTGTCAGCTCCACTCCAAGCCACTCACCATCCTGGCTGGGAAATATATCACTGTTCCTTCACTGTCCCTGGGTCATAATCCTGGAATTCCCACAACACATTAGGTGTATCTACACCATGTGAACTCGTAACAGTTCAAGAAGACAGCTTCACCACCTTCTCCCTTTGGACTGTGGGAAGAAACCGCAGCACCCGAAGGAAACCCACGCAGACACGGGGATGAAGTGCACGCTCTACACAGACAGTCATCTGAGGCCGGAATTGAACCTGGGACCCTGGAGCTGTGAGGCAGCAGTGATAACCACTGTGCCAGCATGCCACCCACATGATCTTTCTCCCAATCTATTGTACCTCACCCTATCTGCAGATCTTTCTATTAATTTCTCCCTCATCTACTTATCTGGCTTCCCATCAAATATATCAAAACCATTTGCCTCAACCATTTCCTATGGGGGCATGTTCCACATTCTAATCATTCTCTTGGGAAAGATGTTTCTCCTGAATTTTTCATTGAATTTATACTTGACCATCTTTACTTCTGGACCCCATTTTTGGAGTCACCCACACAAGTGGCAACATCTTCTCTCCATTTACCCCCAAATTCTTAATTTTATAATTCATAATTTTAAAGATAGCTACGACGTTCCCCCTCAGCTTTCTCTTTTCTCGGGAAAAGAGTGTCAGCCTGTTTCAATCTTTCCTGATAGTTACAATCACTCGATTCTCAATAACATCCTTATCAATGTTTTTTTGCACCTTCTCCAGTTCCTTTCTGTCCTTTTTCAATATGTTGATCTGAACTGTGCACAGTCCTCCAAATCTGGTTCGAGACAAGTTCAATGTCACTTCAGGGGCAGCACAGTGGTTAGCACTGTTGTCTCAGCACCAACGACCGGGTTCGATCCCGGCCCCGGGTCACTCTCCATGTGGAGTTTGCACATTCTCCCCATGTCTGTGTGGGCCTCACCCCCGCAACCCAAAAAGGTATGCAGGGTAGGTAATTGGCCATCCTAAATTGCCCCTTAATTGGAAAAATAAGAATTGGGTACTTTAAATTTTAAAGCAAGTTCAACATCGTTCTCTGCTTTTCAATTCTATTCCTCCAAAAATGGACCCCAGTGTTATTGTTGAGCTGCCTTGTTACTTTTATTGATTGATGAATCTGTCGTTTTGTCCTTGCACAACTTGTGAATATGACCTTTGGTCCACCCTAACCTCTCCAATTGAAATAATTTGTCCACGTGAAGCCACGAAGATAAACTATTGTTATTTTCAAAGCTCTATCAAATCAGCCAATAGTCTCCACTTCCCTAAAGTGGACACAGCCAGCTCTTGGAATCCAATGGGGCAAAATACTGAGAATATTGGAAATGTGACAGAGATTCAGAAAATGCTGGAAATGCTCAGGTCAGGAAACATCTGTGGAGAGAGAAGCAACCTCTCTGCAGCCTTTGACATGCCCGACCACACTGTCCTCCTGCAACTCTTCTGTGTTGTCCAGTCAATGGGGTTGTTCTGACTTGTGGCACTTTTCCCTCTTCAGTTGTATGCAGAGAATCTGCTGCAATGGTGAATCTTCCCACCGCCATCGCTCTGGTTCCTCCCAAGGGTCAATCTCTGCTTTTCAATTCAATTTAGCTGCTCGGGCTCGCGCTTCCTCACATTCCAACTCCCGAATGCTGGGCGCCAACCGCCGCTGCGCCTGTTCTTTGTTGTGAATTTGATGAAAATGTGGAAAATGAGGAGAATTTTTTAAAAATTTGAAAAAGAAATTTAAAATACTGCCTGAGCTGCTTCCAGATTCTCAGGCAGGAGAGAACGGAAGTGAGGCAGTTACTAAAACATCCAAACTAGAGCCCCAACAAGAACTCGCCTCTATTTGCCCCCAAACAGAACTCGGGTCACTAAGCCATCCCAGTACTTTCTCAATTTAGCTGCCCGATGATAAAATTACAAATTGGGCAAAGCTGACTGTCCATCCCTCTGGAGAAATACCCTGGGGATCCTTGGGGTCTTAACCGCCCAAATGAAAGAGGACACTAATTTGTTAACTCTGACAAAAAGGTTTTGGGAGAAAAGTGAAAAACATTGAAAAAGATTAAAAACCTCGGGACCATGCCCACCATGGACAGGGGGAAGTTATCCAATTTCTGCAAGTCAGATTTGACCCCATTCACCAGACTAGCACAGTTTAATTTATGGAGCAAGGCCCAATCGTGGACCACCCGATTCATAGAATCAAAAGTTCCTACCGTGCAGAAGGCCATTCAGCCCATTGAGTCTGCACCGACACCCTACCTAGGCCCAATCCCCCGCCCTATTCCTGCAACCCCACCCTAAGGGGCAATTTAGCATGGCCAATCCACCTAATCTGCAAACCAGAGTACCTGGAGGAAACCCACACAGACATTGGGAGAATGTGCAAATCCACACAGACAATTACCCGAGGTTGGAATCGAACCCGGGTCTCTGGTGCTGTGAGGCAGCAATGAACATAATAACTAGGAGCAGGAGTAGGCCATCTGACCCCTTGAGCCTGCTTCGCCATTCAATAAGATCATGGCTGATGTTTTTGTGGACTCCACTTACCCGTCCGCTCACTGTAACCCGTAATTCCTTTACTGTTCAAAATTCTATCTTTCTTTGCCGTAAAAACATTCAATGAGGGTAGTCCCAACTGCTTCACTGGGCAGGGAATTCCATAAATTTATAACCCTTTGGATGAAGAAGTTCCTCCTCAACTCAGTCCTAAATCTGCTCCCCCTTATTTTGAGGCTATGCCCCCTAGTTCTAGTTTCAGCCGCCAGTGGAAACAACCTCCCTGCTTCTATCTTAACTATTCCCTTCATAATGTTATATGTTTCTATCAGAGCCCACCTCATTCTTCTAAATTCCAATGAGTTTAGTCTCAGTCTACTCAGTCTCTCCTCATAAACCAATCCTCTCAACTCCGAAATCAACCTTGTGAATCTCCCTGCACTCCCTCCAGTGTCAGTACATCCTTTCTCAAGTAAGGAGACCAAAACTGTACACAGTACTCCAGGTGACCTCACCAGCACCCTATACAGCTGCAACATAACAACCGTTTTTAAACTCCATCCCTCTAGCAATGAAGGACAAAATTCGATTTTCCTTTTTAATTACCTGCTGCAGCTGCAAGCCAACTTTTTGTGATTCATGCACAAGGACACCCAGGTCCCTCTGCACAGCTGCATACTGCAATATTTTACCATTTAAATAATCGTCCATTTTGCTGTTTTTCCTACCAAAATGGATGACCTCACATTTACCAACATTTACTCTGTGTGATAATTATTGAGTTAAAGTCTGAGAGTTACCTATTGAGTTAAAGTCTGTGGGATACTTACAATTTAAAGTACCCAATTCTTTTATTTTCGAATTAAGGGGTAATTTAGCATGGCCATCTACCCTGCACATCTTTGGATTGTGGGGGTGAGACCTATGCAGACACAGGGAGAATATGCAGACATGGGGGAATATGAAAACTCCACACGGACAGTGACCCGGAGCTGGGATCGAACCCGAGTCCTTGGTGCCGTGAGGCAGCAGTGCTAACCACTGCAGCACCTTGCCGCCCTATCTGTGTGATTTGTTTGATGTAAAGTCTGTGTGACAATAATTAACTGCATAAGAGTCTGTGTAACACATTTGATCCGAATAAAGTAAACTTGATTCAAGAATACCTGTGTAAGTAGTTTGTGTCATGTCAGTTTTGACCCTCATCTAGGAGGGGCAACATTTTACTGTCGGCTCCTATTCACTGTGTTTCAGTGAATAGGAATGCAGCATGCTGACAAAAGAAGTCGTTTGGTTTCAGTTTAAAAAAATGAATTTATTGTGAGCTATAAATCTTTTCATAAGATTGATAAAACAGCAGACAGACAACAACACAATATTCTGCTTACGCAAAACTTAGGATCAACTAAAATAACAAAGCATTTGAAATAACCCAAGATCTTTCCCAGAACATGAAATGAATCTTGGAAGAGTGAAAGATGAACATATCGCACTGTTATTACATTGAGGTATGATGGGCTGAGGGAACTGAGGTCTGTAGAGACTCACCCCCACTCCCTCATCATACTCAGGATAGTTATCCACCCAGACAGGAGAGTACAAACATTACTCGTGGTATTAGTCAAACAGCCATCACCTGAAGAGGATTCTTTTTAAAAATAAATTTAGAGTGCCCAATTCATTTTTTCCGATTATGGGGCAATTTAGCATGTTCAATCCACCTACCCTGTACATCTTTGGGTTGTGGGGGCGAAACCCACGCAAACTCAGGGAGAATGTGCAAACTCCACACAGTGACCCAGGGCCGGGATCGAACCTGGGACCTTGGCACTGTGAGACTGCAGTGTTACCACTGCACCACTGTACTGCCCTCCCACTGATGAGGATCTGCCTATAATTCACATCACCAACTCAAGCAGGGTCTGAGTTTGCCCCATAACCACTCCTGAGAGCTGGCTCACTTTACTAACACACACACTCACATCAGGGGAAACTCTCTCAGAATATTACAGACAGATGTTGCTTTATAATCCTGTGTTTTAACCTGGCTCCCAATTTTGATGGTGAGATATGACACTGAACTTTAGTGCCACAGGATGGAGTTCATTCCCATCATACTAACCTACCAACGATTAGAGATTCAATGGTCATGTGGGTCAATGGATCAATTAGTTTCCATTCCTGGAACCCCCCCCCCCGGTAATTGAGAGGCTTTTCTAATTCCCAACTCTCTGCCATTTGACCCTCCATTCACCAGAATGGTTCTGTAGCCCTCAATCTGGTTTAGACACTCCCACATAACCAGCTTCTACACTCTTGTTTCCAAAATTACCTTTACTCTCTTCCTTCTTGGTCAATTTTCCTGCTTCTCAAGTCCAAAGGGTGAAGATCTGAGTGTATCTCGTACACAATTGGTTTAGCCATCCATCGTCATATCTGACTGGACCACATCAAGCACTTATGGTCTTGCTCTTCTCTGTCAAAACTGCTGGTTTTTCCAGGACCAACCTGAAAAGAAAAGATAACCCACAACTTCTGCTCCCCAAAACCAACTGTGGCCTTGTGGAAATTCTGCTCCACCTGTAGAGCTCTGTTTACACCCTATCTGGAAAACTGAGTCCAGTTCTGGGCACTGCACCTCAGGAAGGATATATGGTCCTTGGAGGGAGTGAAGTGTTGATTCACCAGAATGTTCCTGGGGTTAAAAGTGTGAAATTATGGGGACAGGTTGTACAGACTGAGCTGGCATTGCCTTGAATTTCAAAAATTATAGGGTAATTTAATTGAGGTGTTTAAGATGATTAAACAAGTTGACAGCGTAGTTAGAGAGGAACTATTTCTCTGGTGGGCGAGTCCAGAATAAGGGGACACAACATTGAAATTAGAGCTCGGCTGTTTGGGGGTGATGTCAGCAAACACTTGTTCACAAAAAGGGGACTGGAAATCTGGAACTCTCTCCCCACAAAAATCTGTTGATGTTGGAGGTAAATTGAACATTTCAAAACTGAGATTGTTGGGCTTATTGTTACTCAAGGGAATTAAGGGTTACAGAGCCAAGACAGGAAGATAAGAGTTAAGATTCAGATCAGCCATGATCTAATTGAATGGTGTAACGGGCTCAAGGGATTACCCCAGGTTCGACATTAAATTCCTCTCAATTGCCCTCTGCACTCTCATCTCCAACAATTGGTCAGTGTCAACCTCTTCAACCTTCAGCTGAGCTTCCAACCCCATACCCACTTCACCATAAAGATCACCCATTTCCCCCTCTAACATTGCCCATTTCCACCCATGCCTGCATTTGTCCATCTGCTGTTGAAATCCTCATCCATGCTGACTGAGTGAAGTCTCACACTGAAATATACTTTCCTCAGTGTGGATGTGACATAAGCATTGCTGACTGTAAGGCTCAGTGACACATTTAATTTGTTTTCCCTGATGTGAGAATGTGATGGTGATCCAACATGTCCCATAACTGTTAAAGTCCTTATCACACACCTCACATGTGAATGTTACCTTCTCCCTTGTGAATGCGCCGGTGCTTCAACAGGCCTGGTAATTGTGCAAAGCCCTTATTACACACCTCACACTTGAACGGCTTCTCCCCTGTGTGAATGCGCCGGTGACTCACCAGGCCTGGTAATTGTGCAAAACTCTTATTACACACCTCACACTTGAATGGCTTCTCCCCTGTGTGAAGCCGTTGGTGTTCACGGAGGTTCGATGACTGGGAGAATGATTTCTTACACACTTCACACTTGAATGGTTTCTCCCCGGTGTGAGTGCGTTGATGTTCACGGAGAGTTGATGACTGGGAGAATGATTTATTGCACTTTTCACAGGTGAATGGTTTCTCCCCAGTGTGAATACGTCGGTGTTGTGCGAGCGCTGATGAACGTGTGAAGGCTCGGTCACATAACTCACATCTGAAGGGATTCTCCCCTGTGTGAACACTCTGGTGTATCAAGAACTCTGTTGATGTTGGGAAAGCTTTATCACAAAACGCACACTTGAAGGGTTTCTTCCCTGTGTGGATTCTCTGGTGGACCTGGAGGTTCGATAACTGTGTGAAAGCTTTCTCACACACGTCACAGCGGTACGGCTTCTCCCCTGTGTGAATTCGTTTGTGTCTATGGAGTTGGGATGACTGTGAGAATGATTTGTTGCAAACTTCACAAGTAAATGGTTTCTCTCCAGTGTGAGTGAGTTGGTGGATACGAAAGTGGGATGAATATGTGAATGATCTGTCACAGAACTCACACTTCAACAGTTTGTCTTCCATGTGGCTGTCCCTGTGGTTACAGCTAGTATAACTGAGCCTGTGGAACTGTCCTCACACACCTCACTCTTGAACAGCCTCTCACCTGTAGGAATGAATCAGTGGTTAATGAGGCTCGATGAATGATTGAAACTCTCACCACAGTTGGGAGCCCTCTCACACTTCTTCTTTGAAAAGGTTGCTTCTGATGGAAGGTTCCACACACCACTGGCCAGTTTCAGATTTGATGATATGTTAAAGCTCCCTTGACATGACCGATTCCTGAAGGACGGTTTCACTGTCCAACCTCCTTTGTGTAGAGCAATGCTGTGAAGGGACTAGATGTCTTCCCACAGTTGTGCAGAGGTTCCTTAGTCAGGATCTATCTGTGGTGCCTATCCTCTCTGTATTCTCTGGTGCAGTACGGTGCAATCCTTCTGTGAAACAGGAAAAGGAAACAGAAACATGATTTCCTCCAACTCCCTTTCCTCCTTTGCTAAAGGGCTTGACTCCTCAGTTAGACACTGTTCCACAGTGAATATCAGTCTGCTATTCCCCTGTGTGGGGAATCAGATAAAAGTCCTTTCTTTTTCCTCAGTTGAATGTCACACACCCTCTGTTTCCAGCACGGACAGTGATCAGGAGCAAACAAGGCGGCTACTTTCTTTCCTCCATCCAGACCCTCAGCTTCACTGTCACTGTGAGGACAATTGGAAAGACAGTCGGACGGAGTGTAAAATGGGCTATCAATTCACTTGACCAGTTTTGCCCTCCGAGTATGTGTTAAATATAAAAACACTCAGCAGATATGTTAATTCAATGGAGATCTTACAACATTTCCCTCTAATTTTCCCAAATTATTTGAAGAAAACACACTGGGCAGCAAGTACTGGAAGCTGAGGAAAACATTGCTTCAGTGGAGCTGATTGAAGGGTTCTGGGTTATGCTGGGAAATTAGATACACTGCACTCAGTCAGACTGCACGTCCCAAATTCAGCTCACAACATAGCACTGGGCAAAACTATCAAATCCAAGCCCAGGCTTTTGGGAAATGCCGAGGCCTTCAGGCAAAATCTTTAAAGAAGACATTAAAATACATTTCAATAAATATGTCTCTGTCTCGAACAGATAATTACACCTCACCTTCTCATATTCAGCAATGACCCATCAACAAAACTCAGCCTGTAAATCAGAAGGGAAATGTTTCCAATAAACACTCAATATCCAACACACAGCCAATCAAACAGCGCCGTTCTCTGATTGACGGCTCTCACAGCCACTCAGAGACAGAGGATACAGTCGTCCCGGCAGCAATACACATGTCAATCATTCTGCGCAGCCACATTACCCATGCAGCAAGTGGCGCCGGAGTATGCGCAGTGAGGAGCGACAGTATGGAATCAGGGGAGAGCCTGACCGCCGTGCCTGATGGGAGTTGTAGTTCTACCGCGCGCAGCGACGGTTGGCGCCCAGTGATCGGGAGTTGGAATGTGAGGAAGCGCGAATCGAATTGAAAAGCAGAGATTGACCCTTGGGAGGAACCAAAGCGATGGCGGTGAGAAGATTCACCATTGCAGCAGATTCTCTGCATACAACTGAAGAGAAAAAAGTGACACAAGTTATAGCAGTCGCACTGACTGGACAACACAAAAGAGTTGCAGGAGGAGGAATTGGATAGTGCAGTCGGGGATGTCAAAGGCTACAGAGAGGTTGCTTCTCTCTCCACAGATGTTAACTGACCTGATAATTTCCAACATTTTCTGAATCTCTCTCACATTTCCAGCACTCACAGTATTTTGCCCCATTGGATTCCAAGAGCTGGCTGTGTCCACTTTAGGGAAGTGGAGACTATGGGCTGATTTGATGGAACTTTGAAAATAACAAGTTTGTCTTCATGGCTTCATGTGGACAATTTATTTCAATTGGAGAGGTTAGGGAGGACAAAAAGTCATATTTACAAGTTGCGCAAGGGCAGAATTACAGATTCACCAATCATTAAAAGTACCAAGGACAAGGACATTTTGTTAAAAAATCAACCATTAACATTGCTCTGAGATCTAGGCAAGGGGCCACAAGGAAGCGATATTGGATTGGAACAAAAAGATTAAATAAGAATTACTTGACTACACACACTACCACCCCGAAGGGTCTCCCAGGATTTTTATGTTCCAGGGCTGCCCTGATTAAGGGTTTGCACCGCCCCACCCCCTCCCCCCACATCAAGGAAGATTGTATTCAGGTGAGGCCATGGGGAACGTAATGGACCAAAGCCTGTGCCAGCCGGTTGGGTTATAACCCCCCGCCCCAGTTATAACCCAACTGGAGCTGGAGGGGCCTGATCCTAAGTCTGTTTTGCCTGGGCTGCCATTAAGGCATCCGCTGTGTCAGATCTGGAGGTGTGTAACGCACTGGAGAGTGGCACTGCCTCACTGGGACCAGGGACTGCCACTGAATCCGCGGTGAATTTGGTAGGCTGTTTCTCCACGTCAGACTCCAGGTCCGAGGAATCGGCTTCCTGCCTCTCCAGGTCATGGGGTATGCACACGTCAGGAGATGATAACGGTTGCTGTGTCAGAAGAGGCGCAGCTGGCCTTGAAACCTCCGGGCAACTTTCGAGTACCTCCTGGGCACAGCCTTGGTGGTATTCCACATGCCTGTTTGATTCTTTCCCCTGTGCTTGTACCGCATATGAGATTTGTCATCACAATCCACGGGACCCATAAAGCACTTTCAGCGAAACTACGTACATGGACCGTATTGCCAACGGCGAATTCCCGGACGGGACTGGTTCATCTTGAGTTGGGGTGTTCCTGCCTGCTGCAGACATTTCTGCCAATATTAGGTACATGAGGCTCAATTTAGTGTTCAGCCGTCGGCCCATTCACAGTTCGGAAGGCGCTACCTCAGTGGTGGCCTTGTAATAAATGGCGTGGTCCTGGAATAAAACAAAAAACAGGCCAAAATGGTCTCGGTGAACAAGGGGTCTGCTTCCTCTTGAAAGTTTGTACTGCCCGCTCAGGCAGCTCATGTCAAGTTTTGTGAAAGTGCGTCTGTCAACTGAGCCACAGGTCTTCGATTGGGATACTGGACATCAGACCAAACAGGAGGCGCGGTTCCGCACAACCTCACTCTACCTCAGGCTTCATCACTGGCACTATCGGTGCCACCCAATCTGTGAGCTGTACCGGGCGGGAAAGGGCGTGGAAATACTGGAAGGGCCACAGGGTCCACGAAAATCTTGGCGGCGGTACCCCGGAAAGTAGCCAAGCGCTTTTGAAGACGTCCGTAAATTTGGCCGTACATCTGGCACACTTGCTGCCAGTCTAACCGGAGGCGCTTCAGCCAACTATGCCCCAGCAAGCTGGGCACCGTCCCTCGGGCTACCATCAGTGGCAGATTTGAGGAATGTTGCTCATACTCCACGGGGACAAGTGAGATGCCCGCGATCGCCAATGGTTGTCCCGTGTATGTTGCCAACCTGGAGTCCGGACCCCGTAGCTTCAACTGTTGGATACCGATCAAATGTGGTCGAATGTGTGCTGGCTCACAACGGCCATCCTCTGCAGCTCCTGTACCCCTTGCTTCGCACTTTCTCTGGATGAAGTGATTCTGGCTGCCTTTTGCAAATCCAGCTGCCCTTGGCCAGCAGGCACTTCTGGGTTGCTGCATCTCATCTGGTTGGTCCCTCAGTGACTCTGCTAGTGTTGAACCAAATGTGGCAAGCTTGGGAGGGCAGGTTGCGAGTGGGGGAGGAGGTGGGCTGCTGGCGTGGATGGAGTTGGTGTGGGCAGTTAGTTAAGGGGGGATGACGGCAGACATCTTGAGGAGGCCCTAGAGGTGAGTGAGCCGTGGGTCTGGCCTGGAGGAGCCTATTAAAGAGGGAGGGGCAGCACGGTGGAGCAGTGGGTTAGCATTGTTGCCTCACAGCAGCGAGTTTAAAGGTGGATGTAGTTTTTAAAAAATAAATTTAGAGTACCTAATTTTTTTTTTCCAATTAAGGGCAATTTACCATGGCCAATCCACCTACCCTGCACATCTTTGGGTTGTGGATAGAGACCCACACACATACACAGGGAGAATGGGGCAAACTCCACAGGACAGTGACCCGGGCCAAGATCAAACCCGGGTCCTCAACGCCGTGAGGCAGCAGTGCTAACTACAGCGTAGAGCGTATTTGTTTGAGGTTGTAGGCCAGTTTGGATTTGGGCAGGGATTTGTGGATTAGGTTAGGTTGCCGTGCAAGGCCCCCAAAGCGAGCGTCCATACTAATAACCTTAGTTCGGAGTACCCTGGTTGCACGGGGGACGAGGCAGGGGTGTCCATTCTCCCTGTTGCTCTTCGCTTTAGCGATTAAGCCGTCAGCAATGGCACTTAAAGCCTCAGGGGGGTGGAGCATTGTGTCTCCCTGTATGCAGACGATCTGCTGTACATTTAAAAGCCGGTGGAGAGCTTTGACGGGATTATGGGGATACTGAGAGTAGTTCTTTTTCGGGCTACAAGCTCAACATGGGGAGGAGCGAGGTATTTCCAAACAACGTGCGTGGGCAGGGAAATAGCTTGGACAAATTGCCATTCCGGTTGGATGGGGCAAGCTTTTGATATGTGGGAATACAAGTGCCGCATGGTTGGGGTCAGTTGCACAAGTTACATTTGGCTGAAGGAAGATTTTAAGAGATGGTAAGTTTTGTCGTTAATGTTAGCTGGAAGGGTCCAGACAGTAAAGATAACGGTGTTGCCAAAGTTTATTTGTCTTCCAGAACCTCCCGATCCTTGTGCCCAAGTCTTTTTTCAGTAGGGTTAATAATGATTTCAGAGTTTATATGGGCAAGTAAGGTACCTCGGAGCAGGAGGGTGTTCCTGGAGATAGACGGAGCGGGGGTTCGCGTTTCCGAGCCTGCTGAATTATAACTGAGCAGCGAACATTGCAAATGTCAGGAAGTGGGCAGTGGAGGAGAGGTCGATGTGGGGACAGATGGAGGAGACTTCGCGCAGGTCGGGTTTGAGAGCGTTGTTGCTGGCGTTTCTTCTGTTCTCGGCGGCTAAGTACTCCATGAGCCCTGTATCAGCATTGAGGGTATGGAACCAATGCCAACAGCATTTCAAGATGGAAGGCACATTGTTGGCTTCGATATGTAGCAATCTACCCTACTGGGGTAGACTCCACGTTTAGGGTGTTGGAACGGGTGGGAATAGAATGCTTCAGGGACCTGTTGATGGAGAGGGAGTAAGTTAGGGGAGTCAGAGGTGGAGTAGCAGCTGCCAAAGGGGAATGGGTTTAGATACCTTTAAATTAGGCACTTTGATAGGAAGGAGCTGCCTTCATTCCTGAAATTGCCACCTCCGGCGTTACAAGATAACATTTTGTTGGAGGGCGAGGTGGGGAAGGGCAAGATCTCGGATGTATATGGGGAGCTGATGGAGACAGAGAGATCCTCGGTGGAGAAAGTCAAACAGAAATGGGAAGAGGAGCTCGGGGAGGGACCTTTGAAACTGGGATCTAGAGTGAGGCTCTGTGAAGAGTTAACTCAATCTCGTCATGTGTGAGGTTAAGTCTTATTCAGTTCAAAGTGCTGCATAGGGCACACATGACGGTGTCAAGGATGAGTTGGTTCTTTCCCGGGGTAGAGGATGTGTGGGCAGTGTGCAGGGGGGGGGGGCAGTGAATCAGGTCCACATGTTCTAGGCATGTCCAAAGTTGGAGGAGTTCTGGAAAGCTTTTGCAGAGACAATGTCAAAGGTTTTTGGGGTAAGGTGGCTCCGAGCCCTTGGGTGGCAATATTTGGAATTTCGGATGATCTGGGAATGCCGGTAGGAGAGAGGCTGACGTGTTGGCCTTTTCCTCCCTGATAGCCCGGAAGGGGATATTGCTGGGATGGCAGGACCCAGAATCCCGTAAAGCCGGGGTATGGGTGAGCGACTTGGCGGAGTTTCTGCACCTAGAAAAGATTAAGTTTGTCATCAGGGGCGCGGATGAGCGGTTCTTGTCGAGGTGAAGGCTGTTCATTGATTTCGTACAGGAGTGTTAAAATGTCAGCAAGGGTGGGGGAGTTTTACTCTTTCGGGGGTTTGCTACTATAATTATAAGAAGGGGTTGGAGGGAGTGGGCTGGGTTGGAAAGATAAGTTACGATGGAGGTACTGTTTGATGATTTTTGGTGCTGTTGCTTTCTCTTCCATTCTGTAAACACTTAAAAATTCCTCGACTAAAAATAGTTTAAAAAAGATAAAGTGCCCCACAAAAGGTTAATACTCAAAGTAAGGTCACATGGGATTTGGGGTAATTGCTTGGATAGAAGATTGGCTAACCAACAGAGAATTGGGATAAATGGTTCTTTTTCCAGTTCACAAGATGTAACTAGTGGGGTGCCATAGAGTTTGGTCCTTCGGCCCCAATTATTTACAATATATATTAATAACTTGCATTTAGGGATAGAAGGTACTATAGCCAAGTTTGCAGATGACAGGAAAATTGTGGCATAGTAGGTTGTAATGAGGAAATAAGAAATCTACAAATGGATATAGATAGGTTCGGTGAGTGGGCCAAAATTTGACAGATGGAGTTTAACATCAGATGCGAGGCTATCTGTTTTGGTCAGTAAAATGGAAAGGCAATTTATTATCTAAATGGAGAGAAACTTCAGAATGCTTTGGTGCAGAGGGATCTGGGTGTCCTCGTGCAGGAAACAGTATGTAGGTACAGCAGGAAATAAGGAAGGCAAACGGAATTCGGTTTATACCTAAAGGAACAGAGTATAAAAGTAGGGAAGTGTTGCTGCAACTATACAGGGTATTAGTGAGAACGCACCTAGAGTACTGTGTCCAGTTTTGGTCCCCATATTTGAGGAGGGATGTAGATGCATCAGAGGCAGATCAGAAGAGGTTCACTAGATTGATTCCAGAGATGAGTGGTTTGTCTTATGAAGAGAGATTGAGCAGTTTATGCTTATATTCTTTCAAGTTTAGAAGAATGAGAGATCTAATTGAGGTATATAAGATGATAAAAGGTATTGATAAAGTAGACGTAGAGCACATTCTTCCTCTTCATCAGCCCACTCCCTCCGACCCCCTCTTATAATTATAGTTCCCTCTTGTCTAAACATGTAGATCAAAAGGTCAGAGTTTTAGGATAAGGGCTAGTAGTTTTAAATTAAAACTGAGATGAGGAGAAATTACTTCTCCCAAAGGGAGTGAATCTGTGAAATTCACTACCGCAGAGTGCGGTGGCTGCCGAGACTTTGGGTAAATTTAATGTGGAGATAGATTTTTAATTAGTAATGGGTTGAAACGTTATGGAGGATGGGCAGGAAAATGAAGTTGAGGCTAAAAGAGATCAACCATGATCATATTGAATGGTGAAGCGGGCTCGAGGGGCTGAATTGCCTAATCCTGCTCCTAGTTCTTATGTTTTTCCTATGTTCAATCAGTACTTTGTTGGATGGCCCTGTCATTAATGACTTTGCAATGCCCCAGAGACCACGTACCTGGGCTGCCTCTCACTTTCCCCTGTTTTATTTTAAAAGCAGTAAATGTCACACCATCAAACCATTATGAACAAACTAAAATTAATATATTTATTAACATGTAAAATTTTACTCAGAAGCAGAAAAAACACTGCCAGAAACTAATGGGACTAAATAAACATTATGGAATATTTACAACACAGAATCAGGAAGATGGTGTATGTGTACAGTCATGCAGAGGGTACCAGCAGGCTGCGTGCAGCGGAGTAATATCATTGGATTTCTGCACAATTGCAGACCTGTGTGCCTCTGCAGCCGGTATCGGTCACCATCTTTTTTGGCAAGAGACACAGTGTGAGAGAAAATAGGTCGGGAGAAAGCTTGTGCAGTATAAGCAAAGTAGAAAGCAGATGCGCAGAATGGTTTGTTTCTGTGCTTTAAAACCTAGAATCAAATCAGAAAATGTTGGAAACATCAGCAGGTAAGGTATTGGCCCACCTCTTCCCCCTCCAGTTGGCAGCTGCCTGCTTCTTTTCCCCCCGTCACCCGTGCCCCTCCCCCTGCCCCCACACTCACCGTCCCTGCTGAGATCCCATGATCAAATATCCCTTATTTTATTTCCTCAGAGTTGGTCACTTGGGAGTCAATCTCCGAATCATTGTCCCTTCCCAAGGAAGAGGAACTCCCCAAACAGTTTCTGCCCAAAACACAGGGTCACTCTCCGAGTCACAGTGTTACTCCTCGAGTCAGTGTTGCTCTCTGAATCACAGTGTTACTCTCTGAGTCACAGCATGTATGTCCCAGAGTAACTCCCTGAGTTACATTCACTTGTCAAGCATTGGGTTATTCTGCTCTCTCAATCTCTTCTCCCTCCCATTGCCCTCTCTCCTGTGCATGTGCTGATCCCACCACTGCACATCATCACTACCTTGGATGCTGTAGTCTTCCTCTTCTGATCTAAGGCTGTACATCCCACACTGATGTTCAATTTGAAAGTCTCCGAGGATGAAGAATGCTTTTCCCATATTAGAAATCTCTGTCAAACATTTACCAGAGAAGGAGCAGTTTTTTTAGAGATGGCATCCTGCAATATTCCCACTTAATGATTATTCAGTGAGCTATGGATCTGAATTTGTCTGAATTTTATCCCATCATATCCACACTAATGCTCAGGCAGTGTGACTATCCTGTGGGGAATCAGATGTGGAAATGTTCCTTATGCTGTGTGAGAAAATCCAGCTGTTTACTCGGTGCTTTGTGCCGAACTGTTTGACTGGAGCAAACCTAACCCGGGTGAAAGGGCCTGGAAGTTGGGATATTCGTTCCAGGGTGGCAGAGCACCCTGGGTGTTGGGTCAGGTGACCCTGGAATGGGTGAGGAGGGTTTTTTTTAATTAAAACAATTTTTTTTTGAGTACCCAATTCTTTTTTTCCAATTAGTGCAGACATTTTCCTATCCTGCTCATCTTTAGGTTGAAACCTGCGCAGACAAGGGGAGAATGTGCAAAATTCACATGGACAGTGAGTCAGGGCCTGGGTCGAACCCGGGTCCTCAGCGCTGAGGCAGCAGTGCTAGCCATAGCACCACCGTGCCACCCTAATGAGGAGAATGTTGGGTGAGGAAGCTGGCTGGGTGGAAGGACTGTCTCCGAGAACTGCACTGAATCGAAGTTTAAAAAAACAGGGAAACATAAAGCACGGTCACCCCTCACACTTCCCACATCCCATCCATGCAAACCGATGGTCCAACCTCGCCATGCCACATGGTCCTTCATGCCCTCTATGTCATCTCATGTCCCCCCGACCATAACCCCTGTATCTTTCATGACAACTTATGCATCCAACCACTCCCATGGTTCCTCGTACCCTCCATGCCAACATCTGTCCCCCATCCAGTTCACATTGCCCTTTATAGCCTCTGTACCAACTTTGTGCTCATTCATACCAGCCTATGATGCCCACCCACCGCCCTTATACCATTGAAATCTTATCCAGTATCCACAATGGTCAGACCTCAGGCCCCATGCTGACATAAAATAAATGAAGTTTGAAGTGTCTTGCAGACTTTATTTTTTTAAACCATTCATTTATATAAAAAACCCATTGAATACATTTATAGCCCTTATAGCCAATGTATCATTCAATTGCATAATCGAGTCTTAAAAAAAAACATTGAAATTCATAGTCCCACTTCAAGTGTCCATAATCACTTGGAGCTGTCAATCAAATGGTATGGCAGGCATCCTACTGTGATAATGGAATGTTGTGAAATGTATCATTCACCATTAACCCTGTCATTCCCTGAGGCTTATCTCAACAGAGTGAAAGCCAATAATTCCGGTTTCTTCAGAATTAAAGCAGGAGGTTTAAATACCTGGATAGCTTAACAGCTCCATTTGACAGTTCAGGATCTTAACACTTTTAACAATTGATTTTGACAGTTCTTTGAGCTGTCCGTTCCAATGCACTTACTCACTTTTCAAGCACATTTATTTCTACTTTCAGTCATGTCAAATGGCAGCTTACCTCCTGCAAAAATGCCTGGAGACGATATCCTTTACAAAAGGGTAACCTAGATTCAAACAATCCACGGGGGTTCAGACCTAATCCTCCTAGATTTACTCTGTACACGCCAGGTTTCAGACATTTCTCGCCCAAACCCAGACGAGTGGAGGCAGCTGCTGATTTTTATGGACAGCTGCCTCTGTGAAACACACTAATCTCAATCTGGCCAATTCCTGATACCATAAAAATAGGAGGTGCTGTGATTGGGGTGGGCGGGGGGGGGGGGGGGGGGGGGGTAGGACTCTCAGATTTGAGCCTCCATTGTCCTCACAATGGAGAGGATCGCTTGTCATTGCAAAAATCCAGACAGAAAAATAATGGCATTGAGGAGGCAGTGTTGGAGGGATGGACCGTTAGACCTTCCGCATATACCCCATGATGTGTACCAGAGGCATGTCCAGCAGCAGATGTCTCTGCACTGGGCATTTGCTGGCCAGAAGGTGGAGGGTCTATAATCTGAGGCAGACTCGGTCTCATTTCATTTAAAGTTTCATTGCTTCTTTGCAGAAGCTGACAAAGAACCTCATTTTGCTGCTGAAGAATCTCATTGTTTCTTTGTAGATGCTGCTGAAGAATCTCATTGTTTCTTTGTAGATGCTGCTGAAGAATCTCATTGTTTCTTTGTAGGTGATTCTGAAGAATCTCATTGTTTCTTTGTCGATGATTCTGAAGAATCTCATTGTTTCCTTGTCGATGCGGCTGAAGAATCTCATTGTTTCTTTGTCGATGATTCTGAAGAATCTCATTGTTTCCTTGTCGATGCGGCTGAAGAATCTCATTGTTGCTTTGTAGATGCGGCTGAAGAATCTCATTGTTTATTTGTCGATGCGGCTGAAGAATCTCATTGTTTCTTTGTTGATGATTGTGAAGAATCTCATTGTTGCTTAGTAGATGCGGTTGAAGATTGTCATTGTTTATTTGTTGATGGTTGTGAAGAATCTCATTGTTTCTTTGTAGCTGTGGTTGAAGAATCTCATTGTTTTGTTGTCGATGATTGTGAAGAATCCCATTGTTTCTTTGTAGATGCGGATGAAGAATCTCATTGTTTCTTTGAAGATTGTGGCTAACCTCCATCTTAAATTCATTCAAAGTTTCCTGAAGCAAGTTCGAAGTGACCTGATAACTTTTTGTACTTTGAACCTGTTCCTGATGTAAGGGCTCAAGAGGTTTCAGATCATCTTCATTTTCTTCACCAGCAGCATGGGCCCGATGTTGTCCATGTGCTCGTGGAGATGGCGAAGCTTCTGCTCCCAAAACTGCAGATTCCTCTCCACCGGAAAGTTCTGAGCACCCTCCTTCCATCACAGCAGCGAGATCATCACAGGCTTCCTCCTTCACACAGGTCACAATATTTAACTTTAACTCATCAACACTACCCTCCAAATCAGACATCTTACCCTCCTGACACTCCTCTCCCTCCCCCACTGCAGCTGTCATGCCACATTGCTGTGAGGTATTCACCTCCGTCCCTCTCTCATCAGCTCTTTCAGGAATCTCGGCCACAGCTGCCAACTCTCCTCCATCACCATCTGATGTGCCCATGGACACCCGTGTATCTGTCAGAGGAAGAAAATCACAATTACCTTTTGTCATATAAATTAACTCTCCTCCTGATGGTTTAAACACTCAGCTGCTGACATCACCTTCACTCATTCCCATATCTGATCCACCATTGGTTATTGTGGGGTTGGAGAGATCAAACAGCTTGCTCATGAACCCCTCCAGTTCCGTCAGCTCCTTGCTATAAGGAAACCGCCCTCCAGTCGACGAGCACTCCTGGGCATCCTGGGCCAGCTTTACCAAAAGAAAGAAATTAAAATTAAAACTGAATCATGGTCCAGGCTTTGCTGTGCTGTCTTGTGACACATTTTCCGAGTGCTGGTGACAGTTTTCAGCCTGTACCCAGGGGGACTTCTTATTGGAGATCAATCTTATGACAAAGTCAGAGCCATCACCAAAACAACTGCATTTTACAAAACCTCGTAAAATTAGGAAAATAGATTTTGTGACCTTTCTGTATTTTGAACTCAAAAACTACGATTTAAAGTTTCCCCTATTTCCCATTGCAGGGAAACTTGCGCAGTAGTAGCAGCTTCTATGCAGATTGATGTCTTCGTTTGGTTATGTTTGGTGATCTGGTCAACGGTTAAATTGACCTTCTTGAAATGATTGGACTGATGGCGGGAGAGGCTGGAGACAGACACTGCTGAGACAGACAGTGCTTTGGAAGGACAGCTCCCCTGTGTGAGCACTGGAGGGTAAACAACACTGACAACTCTCAGTGTAAGGAAAGCAAGTGAGGCACAGTGTGAATGTGAGAGTGACTTTGGTGGACTGATAACTGAGAATGATTTGTCACACAAGTCGCCTGTAAATGATTTGTCCTCTGTGGGAATGTGTTGCTTAGCGCCGAGGGAAGGTGACTCAGGGAATAATCAGTCACATGTCATAGCACAGTGGTTAGCATCGTTGCTTCAAAGCGCCAGGGTCTTGGATTCGATTCCCGGCTTGGGTCACTATCTGTGCTGAGTCTGCACGTTCGCCCCGTGCCTCTGTGGGTTTTCTCCGGGCACTCCGGTTTCCTCCTGCAAGTCCCGAAAGACATGCTTGTTAGGTGAATTGGACATTCTGAATTCTCCATCAGTGAATTTGAACAGGCACCGGAGTGTGGCGACTAGGAGAGTTTCACAGTAATTTCTTTGCAGAGTTCATGTAAGCCTACTTGTGACACTAATAAAGGTTATTATTATTATATTGTATATGTGAATCTTACGGTGTATACAAGAAGCCAGTGAGTCCAAAAATAATTTGTCACATACCTGGCATGGGAAGGATTTCTCGCCTGGGTGAACGCGTTGGTGTCCATCGAGGTGCGATAACTGCGAGAATGAGTTGTCAAACACCTCATATGTGAATTCTTTCACCCTTGTGTGAATACGTTGGTGTCTACGGAGGGTCGATAACAATGAGAATGATTCGTTACACACCTCACACGTGTAGGGTTTCTCCCCTGTGTGAACCCTTTGATGTGATTGAAGGTTGGCTTTTCGGTTGAAAGTCTTCTCACAAACATCACACCTGAAGGGTTTCTCCCCTGTGTGAACGCGTTTGTGTTCAATGAGGCTTGAGGACTGTGTGAATGATTTGTCACACAGCTCACACCTGAATGGTTTATCTCCTGTGTGTATCATCTGGTGCCTAAGGAGCATCGTAGATGTTACAAAACGTTTATCGCAAACATTACACTTAAATCGTTTCTTTTCCATGTGGCTGCACTTGTGGTAACAGTAGTTGTAACAAATGCACCTCAGAAGAACTTATGAACCTGTAAAGCCTCCTCACACACCTCACACTTGACAGCGTCCCTGTAGTCAGTGTTTCATTCGGCTCGATAAATGATTGAAGTTCTCACCACACTTGGAGCCTACTCAGGCTTCTTCCCAGCCTCACAATGACTGATCACCCACAGCCGAACCTGCGAAAAGGTTCTGACGGAAGGTTCCACACCACCGACCAGTTTCAGATTTGATGATATGTCAAAGCTGCTCCTGACCCGACTGATTTCCAGGTGATGCTTTCACTGTCCAACCTTCTCTGTGTTGAACAATGCTGTGAAGGGACTGGATGTCTTCCACAGATGTGCAGTTGTTTCTTGGGTGATGATCAGGATGTATCTGTGGTGTCTATCCTCGCTGTATTCTCTGGTGTAGTATGGTGCAATCCTTCTGGAAAACAGAAAAAGGAAACATAATTTCCTCTAACTCCCTCTCTTACTTTTCTGTAAGGCCTGGTTCCAGCAGGGTGTAAGGCCCCTTCCTGTTGATTCATAGAGTCCCTATTGTGCAGAAGGAGGCCATTTGGCCCATCAAGTCTGTACCGACCCTCAGAAAGAGCACACTACCTCGGCCTTAATCCCGCCATATTTCCACCTGACATTTGAACACTGAGGGGCAATTTAGTATGGCCAATCCACCTAACCTGCACATCTTTAGACTGTGGGAGGATGGGAGGAAACCACAGCACCCGGAGGAAACTCAGGCAGACACAGGGAGAATCAAACAAGGGTCCCTAGGTCTGTGTGGCTGCAGCGTTAACCACTCTGCCAGGAAATGAAAACATGATTTCCTCCAACTCCCTCTCCTCCTTTGCTGAAGGAGCTGACTCCTCAGAGACTGTTCCACAGTGAGTGCCAATCTGCTACTCGCCTGTGTGGGGGATTAGATACAAGTCCTTTCTTTTTCCTCACTTTACTGTCACACACCCTCTGATTCGAGAAGGGTGTTAGGTCCCTTCTGGTTGGCTCACTGAGGTCCTATCTTTTATTTTGTCTTTATCATTATTGGTTCATTGATCGTTAACGGAAACATACCATGAAGTCCAGCAGTGGAAGTAAGGCACTCTCAAAGTGTCAAAACAGGATGTATCATAAAGTTTTGTATTTTGGGCCGAAGAACCCAGACTTTATGGCACCCAAGAAATTGGAGAAGTTTGTTCCGATTGGTTGACTGGTGTCCACTGAATTGGCCAGGGACATTGTGATTGGTTCCTGTCGGTGCGGTTTTTCAGAGTGATCCGGGGAGAAGCCATTGGACTCTCAAGGTGGAAGCAGCTTCCTCTCTCTCGGCTCTGCTCCCTATTGTCAGAAGCTTTAGTGTAGCTCTTCCGAGATTCTCTGGCCACTTTGTGCTCTCTCTTGATCTCAACGCAGCCAGAGAATCGCGCCCTATTTCTTCAGTGTAGCTAATGGATGGGTTCTGGTTTATCCTGGGAAATTAGATACACTGCACTCACTCAGACTGCACACCCCAAATTCAGCTCTCACACACAGCACTGGGCAAAATGATCAAATCCAAGCCCAGGCTTTTGGGAAAGGTCGAGGCCTTCAGATAAAATCTTTAAAGAAGACATTTCAATAAATGTGTCTCTGTCCCTCCCAGATAATTACACCTCACCTTTTCATATTCAGCAATGCGCCATCAACAAAGCTCAGTCTGTAAATCAGAAGGGAAATACTTCCAATAAACACCCTCAATATCCAACACACAGCCAATCAAACAGCTCATCACAAAGCATCGAGTAAACAGGTCTGTGAGCTGGATCTTCTGACACAGCATAAGGGGCATTTCCACAGCTGATTGCCCACAGGATAGTCAGACTGCCTGAACATTAGTGTGGATATTGTGCAATGTAATGATTGTAAATTCTGTTCCTTCACTCACCATCTCCTGACTTGGTTTTGAGTCCCTACAGGAAGTGAAGCAGCTGTGGTAGAGGAAGAGGAGAGAATGGGCAGAGTGGGTGGGCTCTCTGATTGACGTCTCTCACAGACAATCCAAATATTTCTGCAGTAACAGGAGTTTCCTGAAGTTTGGGAAACTGACCGGGGAAACGGAGGAGACTTTGAGCAGCAGATCAGTGAGGCGACTAGGGGCTTTTCACAGTCACCTCACTGCAGTGTTAATGTAAGCCTACCTGTGACACTAATAATGATTATTATTATTAGTTCCCCAGGTAAATTTCTAGTGTGGGAATAGCATTCTTCATCTGACAACATCAGTGTTGGATGTATATCCTTGGATGTGTTTGACAGGAAATCAAAGGAGGAACACCCACAGTATCCAAGGCAGTGATGATAAGACCATAAGAATAGGAGCAGAATTAGACCACTCGGCCCATCGATCTTTTCCGCCATTCAATCATGGCTGACACTTTTCTCATCCCCATTCTTGTCCCCAAAACCCCTGATCCTCTTCTTAATCAAGAACTTATCTATCTCTGTCTTAAAGGCACTCGTGATTTGGCCTCCACAGCCTTCTGCGGCAAAGATTCCACAGATTTGCCACCCTCATCTCTGTATGAAAGGGGGGGGACTTCCGGTAGCGGCCATGTCCGAATAGGTTGCGCACACGGCAGCACCCGCCGAGATCGGAGTTTCAGGCCCTTTAATGGAGTGGTAGTGGCACTTTGGCGGTGATTCCTGGCATGGCAAAGGGCGCTAGAGAGGTTCCCCTCACTACTGCATGGAGGGAACCAGGAGCAGGGCCGTTAAAAGAGCGATTGTGGGGAGCGAGCGGAGCGGGTCCGGGAAGACAAAATGGTGGCCGGCGCGGACGAAGCAGCGTGGGCCCAGTGGTCGAGAGAGCAGCAAGTTTCTGAGAAGCTGCTTCGCAGAGCTGAAGACGGAGATGCTGGCCCCTATGAAGGCCTGCATGGAAAAGATGGTGGAGACTCAGAAGGTGAAATGAAATGAAATGAAAATCGCTTATTGTCACGAGTAGACTTCAATTTTTTTTTATAAATGTTTTTATTCAGTTTTCATATTTTATATTGAACAAATTACAAATTGTTAGGAGAGAAAAAAAAAACCAAACACGCAAAAATTAACATACATATTTACAGGTAAGCATCTTCGTAGTAGTAACTGCGCCCGCGCCCCCCCCCCCCCCCTCAACATGTTTATTTAGTTTGGTTTTGGGCCTTAGCTAGCCATCGAACCCCCGTACCGAACCTGTAGCCCCCCCCCTCCCGCTACCTTCCCCCGACTATTCTTCCTCTTGTACATTGGCCACAAATAGGTCCCGGAACAGTTGCATGAATGGCTCCCACGTTCTGTGGAAGCCGTCGTCCGACCCTCGGATGGCAAATTTGATTTTCTCCATTTGGAGAGATTCCGAGAGATCGGACAGCCAGTCCGCAGCTCTGGGCGGTGCTGCTGACCGCCAGCCAAACAGGATTCTACGGCGGGCGATCAGGGAGGCAAAGGCAAGGGCGTCCGCCCTCCTCCCCAGGAATAGATCTGGCTGTTCTGAAACCCCGAAGACCGCCACTATCGGGCATGGCTCCACCCTCACTCCCACCACTTTGGACATAACCTCGAAGAAGGCTGTCCAGTACTCCACGAGTCTGGGGCAAGACCAGAACATGTGGGCGTGGTTGGCCGGGCCTCTTTGGCACCGTTCACATCTGTCTTCCACCTCCGGGGAGAACCTACTCATACGGGTTCTTGTTAAGTGGGCTCTATGTACCACTTTTAGTTGCGTCAGGCTGAGCCTTGCGCACGTGGAGGTGGAGTTGACCCTATGCAGTGCTTCGCTCCAGAGTCCCCACCCTATCTCCATCCCCAGGTCGTCCTCCCATTTCCTTCTTGTTGCGTCCAGTACGGTGTCGTCCCTATCTACCAGTCGGTCATACATGTCACTACAGTTCCCTTTCTCTAGGATACTTGCGTCCAGTAGGTCTTCCAGTAGTGTCTGTCGTGGCGGTTGTGGGTACGTCCTTGTCTCCTTTCGTAGGAAGTTTTTGAGCTGCAGGTACCGTAGCTCGTTCCCCCCAGCTAGCTGAAATTTCTCTGTCAGTTCGTCCAGTGTTGCGATCCTGTCGTCCGTGTATAGGTCCCTGACTGTCAGTGTCCCCCCGTCCTGCCTCCACCTTTTGAAGGTGGCGTCAGTCAGTGCTGGTGTGAACCTATGGTTGTTGCAGATGGGAGCCCTGTTCGACATTTTGGTCAGGCCAAGTTGCTGCCGCAGTTGGTTCCAGGATTGGAGGGTGGCTGTCACCACTGGGCTGCTGGAGTGTTTTTTGGGTGGGGATGGGAGTGCTGCCGTGGCGAGGGCCCGGAGGGAGGTTCCCATGCAGGAGGCCTCCTCCGCACGCACCCACTCAGCTTCTGGCTCCTGGATCCATCCCCTTACTCGCTCGGCTGTTGCTGCCCAGTGGTAGAATTGTAGATTCGGGAGGGCTAGCCCTCCCCTGGTTTTTGTTTTTTGTAAGACCTTCTTTGGGATCCTAGCATTTTTACCCCCTCATACGAACGCCATGATGAGTTTGTCCAGCGCTTTGAAAAAGGCCTTGGGGATGTAGATCGGAATGGATCTAAACAGGAAGAGGAACCTGGGCAGTACGTTCATTTTGATCGTCTGAACTCTCCCCGCGAGGGAGAGCGGGAGTGTGTTCCATCTTTGCAGGTCCTTTTTAACTTCCTCCGTCAGGCTGGTGAGGTTCCATTTGTGGATCCCTTTCCAGTCATGGGCTATTTGGATCCCCAGGTAGCGGAATTTATGTCGGGCTTGATTGAACGGCAGCCCCTTTAGTGCTGCCCCCCCCCCCCCCCCCTTGCGGGTGTACTGGGAAGATCTCACTTTTGCTCATGTTGAGTTTGTAGCCCGAGAAGGCTCCAAACTCTTTCAGGAGCGCGATGATTCCGTCCATGCTGCTTTGTGGGTCCGAGATATAGAGGAGCAGATCATCCGCATAGAGTGAGACTCTGTGCTCTCTACCTCCCCTTCGGATCCCCCTCCAATTTTTTGCTGCCCTAAGCGCGATTGCTAGCGGTTCAATTGCTAGTGCGAACAGCAGCGGGGACAGTGGGCATCCTTGTCTGGTGCCCCTGTGCAGCTGGAAGTATTGGGAGTTGGTATTGTTGGTCTGTACACTCGCCATGGGAGCGTTGTACAGGAGCTTTACCCAAGCGGTGAACCCTGTTCCAAGCCCGAACCGCTCCAGTACCTCTATGAGGTATTTCCACTCGACTCTGTCGAAGGCCTTTTCTGCGTCCAGGGAGACGATCACCTCTTGTGTTCTCTCCCCGGAGGGGGTCATTATAACGTTCAGCAGGCGCCTGATGTTCGCGGTAAGCTGTCTACCTTTGACAAAGCCCGTCTGGTCCTCTGTGACCACCTCAGGTACACAGTCTTCTAGCCTCTTGGCTAGGATTTTGGCCAGTATTTTGGCGTCTGCATTCAGCAGAGATATGGGTCTGTATGACCCACATTCCGTTGGGTCTTTGTCTTTCTTAGGTATCAGCGAGATTGAGGCCTGTGCTAACGTGGGTGGCAACGTGCCCCTAGCTAGCGAGTCTGTGAACATCTCCCGCAGGTGCGGGGCCAGCGCTGTCGCAAATTTTTTGTAGAAGTCCGCCGGGAATCCGTCCGGTCCCGGCGCCTTCCCCGCCTGCATGGAGCTAATGCTGTCCATGATCTCTCCCAGTGCTAGTGGTGCTTCCAGATCCCGTTTTCTGCCCTCTCCCACAACTGGTATGTCCAGTCCGTCAAGAAACCGGTTCATCCCAGCCTTCCCCGTTGGGGGCTCTGAGGTGTACAGCTCTTGGTAGAAGGCCTTGAAGGTTTTGTTAATCCTCTCTGGTTCTGTTTCCAACGTGCCTCTGGTATCTCTGATTTGCGCAATTTCTCTGCTGGCTGCCTGCTTTCTCAGCTGGTGGGCCAACAGGCGGCTGGCTTTGTCTCCGTGTTCGTATAGGGCCCCGCGTGCCTGGCGGAGTTGGTGTACTGCTTTCCTGGTGGAGAGCAGGTCAAAGTTCCTTTGTAATTCTTTCCTCTCCGCCAGGAGTTCTACGGTCGGGGCCTCGGAGTATTTATGGTCTACCTCCAGTATGGAGTCGACCAGCTTCTGCCTAGCCACCCTTTCCTCCCTATCTCTTTGCGCTTTGTAGGCTATGATTTCCCCTCTTAGTACGGCCTTAAGCGCTTCCCAGAACGTGGAGGGTGAGACCTCCCCGTTTTGGTTGATCTCA
The DNA here is from genome assembly GCF_902713615.1 of Scyliorhinus canicula. Classification (NCBI taxonomy): domain Eukaryota; kingdom Metazoa; phylum Chordata; class Chondrichthyes; order Carcharhiniformes; family Scyliorhinidae; genus Scyliorhinus; species Scyliorhinus canicula. Next base: position 45,090,683 of record NC_052158.1, read on the forward strand.
GTGTACTCCGCTATGGCCTGCGCTATCCTTTCGCTGAAGGCCTTGTCAGCTAGTAAGGCACCGTCCAACCTCCATTTGGGGCGCTGGGCCCTTCCCGTCTCTAGCCGCACATCCATGTAGTGTGGAGCGTGGTCTGATATCACAATTGCGGAGTATTCCACCTTGTCTATCTCTGGAAGCACCGTTTTCCCCACCACAAAGAAGTCAATTCTGGTGTACACGTTGTGTACTGGGGAGAAGAAAGAGAATTCTTTCTCCCCCGGGTGGGCGAAACGAGTAGACTTCAATGAAGTTACTGTGAAAAGCCCCTAGTCGCCACATTCCGGCGCCTGTTCGGGAAGGCTGTTACGGGAATCGAACCGTGCTGCTGGCCTGCTTTCAAAGCCAGAGATTTAGCCCTGTGCTAAACAGCCCCTGCAGGAGAAGGCGATTAAAGAGGTGGAGAGGAAGGTATCTGACAATGAGGATGAGATCCTGGGCCTGGCGGTCAGAGTGGGGGCGCACAAGGCCCTGCACAAGAGATGGCAGGAGAGACTGGATGACCTCGAATATAGGTCTAGGAGTCACAACCTGTGGATTCTGGGCCTCCCTGAAGGTGCGGAGGGGGCAGACGCGAGCACGTATGTGACGACAATGCTGGGGACGCTGATGGGCGTGGGGCCTTCCCGCTGCCCTTGGAATTGGACGGGGCGCACAGAGTCCTCGCAAAGAAGGCTAGGGCGAACGAACCACCGAAGGCGATGGTGATAAGGTTCCACCGATTCACAGACAGGGAGCGTGTCTTGCGTTGGGCAAAGAAGGAGCGGAGCAGTAAGTGGGAGAACTGTGAGATTCGTATATACCAGGACTTGGGAGCTGAACTGGCTAAGAGGCGTGCGGGATTCAACCGGGCTAAGGCGGTCCTCCACAGCAAAGGGGTGAAGTTCGGGCTCCTGCACCCGGCGAGGCTTTGTGTAACGTACCAGGACAGGCACCATTACTTCGATACGCCGGACAAGGCGTCGACATTTATTAAGCATGAAAAGCTGGACTCGAACTAAGGGGCAGCTGCACGTGGGTGAAACGCTGTGGTGGGGATGTGTAACCGGGTGTTGGCCTGATGTAAGATTGGTAGCAGAATTCAAGTTGTTCGTTTTTTCTTTTTCTGTTTTTTTTTCTTTGCTTCTCTCAGGGGGCGGGGTAACATCCAGGTTGTGTTTTTCGTTGCATGGGAAGAATCTGGATGGCTCTTGCCCTCTTACCCTGTGGGGGAAGGGGGGTTGGGGGCCCAAAGGAGGAGACAATAATAAGTTTGGAGATAGAGGCGGGAGCAGCTGGAGTCAGCATGGGTCAGCTGACTTACGGAAGCGTAATGGGGGGGAAATCAGTGCTAAGCAGGTGCTTGGCATGGGGGGGTTCAGGTTGGGGGGGGGGATGGGGCGCTGCTTTGCTGACTGAAGGGGAGCCAACTGTTGGGGACGGATGGAGTCGGGTTGGGGGGCCTCCGGCGGGAGGGCTGGAGCGAGCGGGAGGCGCAGGCACGTGGCTGGCCGAAAAAGGGAGATGGAAAGTCGGCAGGGAGGGGGGAGGTCAAACCCCCGCCCCCCGTCCAGGCTGATCACGTGGAATGTGAGGGGTCTGAACAGGCCGGTCAAGAGGTGTTAAAGGCGGACGTGGCCATGCTACAGGAGACGCATTAAAACTCGCTGACCAAACACCTCGGGCCAGGTGTTCCATTCGGGGCTCGACCCGAAGACCAGAGGGGTGGCAATTCTGGTTAGTAAATGGGTGGCATTCGAGGCAGGGAGTATTGTGGCGGACAAGGTACATTATGGTGAGTGGCAAGCTGCAGGGGGCCCGCATGGTGTTAGTGAACGTCTATGCCCCGAACTGGGATGACGTGGAATTCATGAGGCGCATGTTGGGTAAAATCCTGCACTTGGAGTCAAGTAATTTGATCATGGGGGGAGGCGACTTCAACACAGTCCTGGATCCGGCGCTGGACCGGTCTAAGTCCAGGTCGGGAAAGAGACCAGCGGCGGCCAGGGCCGTGTGGGAGTTCATGGATCAGATGGGGGGCGTGGACCTGTGGAGATTCGCACGGCCAAGGGCGAAGGAGTTCTCCTTTTTCTCCCACGTTCACAAAGTCTACTCGTGGGTTGACTTTTTTGTGTTGAGCAGGGGGTTAATCCTGAGGGTGGAGGGGGTCGAGTATTCGGCCATTGCGGTCTCGGACCATGCCCCGCACTGGGTCGACTTGCGACTGGGGGCGGAGCGAGGGCAGCGCCATCTCTGGAGACTGGATGTGGCACTGCTAGCGGATGAAGAGGTGTGTGGGCGGATTAGGAGGAGCATCCAAAACTATGTGACAATAAATGACACAGGGGAGGTAACAGCAACAACGGTTTGGGAGGCTATGAAAGCGGTCATTAGAGGAGAGTTAATTTCTATTAGGTCCCACAGAGAGAAGAGGGAGAAGGAGAAGAGGGAGAAGGCGGAGAGGGAGAGGCTGGTGGGAGAGATACTTAGAGTAGACAGGAAGTACGCGGAGACTCCTGAGGAAGAACTGCTAAAGGAGCGCCGGAGATTGCAGGCGGAGTTTGATTTGCTGACTACTGGGAAGGCGGAGGCACAGCTGAGGCACCAACTTCGCAGGAGATAGGCAGCCAGTGATATCGGGGGAGTGAGGGATAAGGAAGGTAATATGGTCTTGGGCCCAGAGAAGATCAATGAAGTCTTCAAGGAGTTTATTGTAAACAGTACGAGTCAGAGCCCCCGAGGGGAGGGGAAGGGATGAAGCAATTTATGGATCAATTGAGGTTCCCAAGGGTGGACAAAGATCTGGTGGGGGACCGATTGAGTTGGAGGAGATAGTTAAGGGCCTAGCAAGTATGCAGTCGGGCAAGGCCCCGGGTGTGGACGGCTTCCCTGTAGAATTTTATAAGAAATTCTCGGAGCTACTGAGCCCACACCTGCTAAGAACCTTTAACGAGGCAAAGGAGAGAGGAACTCCCCCCCCCCCCCCCCCCCCCCCCCCCCCGACGATGTCGCAGGCATTGATCTCGCTCATTTTGAAGAGGGAGAAGGATCCGCTTCATTGTGGGTCCTACAGGCCGATATCGCTCCTGAATGTGGATGCCAAACTGTTGGCTAAAATTTGGGCTACCAGAATAGAGGACTGCGTCCCGGGAGTGATTGAGGAGAACCAGACGGGTTTCTTCAAGGGCAGGCAATTGAACACAAATGTGAAGAGGCTCCTGAATATTATTATGATGCCCTCAGAAGGAGGGGATGCAGAAGTAGTAGTGGCTGCAATGGATGCAGAGAAAGCCTTCGACAGGGTGGAATGGGAGTACCTGTGGGAAGTGTTAGGTAGGTTTGGATTCGGTGAGGGATTCATAGGGTGGGTCAAGCTACTGTGTCAGGCCCCCGTAGCAAGTGTATCCACGAACCAGCTGAGGTCGGAGTATTTTAGACTGCATCGAGGGATGAGGCAGGGATGCCCCCTATCCCCGCTACTATTTGCCCTGGCAATTGAGCCGTTGGCCATAGCGCTGAGGGCTTCAAGGAACTGGAGGGGGAGGAGCACCAGGTTTCCCTCTACACAGACGACCTGCTATTGTACATTTCAGACCCGATAGCGGGGATGGGGGGAGGTCATGCGGATCCTAAGGGACTTTGGGAGCTTCTCAGGGTGGCGTAGTTGAACGGAGGGAAAAGTGAGCTGTTTGTAATCCACGCTAGGGGTCAGGAGGAGAGACTGGGGGAGCTCCCGCTCAAGATGGTGGAGAGAAGCTTTCGTTACCTCGGTTCCAGGTGGCTTGGAGTTGGGATGCCCCACACAGGCTCAATCTATCTCGGCTTGTAGAGCAGATGGAGGGAGACTTTAAAAGGTGGGACATGCTCCCGCTTTCCCTGGCTGGGAAGGGTGCAGACTGTGAAGATGACGGTTCTCCTCAGATTCCTCTTCGTTTTTCAGTGCCTTCCCATCTTCATCCCCAAATCCTTCTTCAAGCGGGTGAACAGGATTATCACGGGATTTGTGTGGGCAAACAAGACCCCGCGAGTTAAAAGACTGTTTTTGGAGTGCAGTCGGGGGGGGGGGGGGGGGGGGGGGGGAGGGTTGGCGCTTCCGAACTTCTGTAGCTACGTTTGGGCGGTTAATGTGGCCATGATTAGGAAATGGGTAATGGAGGAGGGGTCGGCGTGGGGTCGGCTAGAGGCGGCGTCATGCAAAGGCACCAGCCTAGGGGCACTAGTAACGGCACCGCTGCCGTTTTCACCGGCATGATACACCACAGGCCCAGTGGTGACGGCAGCACTGAGGGTCTGGTGTCAGTGGAGACGGCACAGAAAGGAGGAGGGGTCCTCAGTTTGGACCCCGATACGGAACAACCATAGATTTGCTCCGGGCAAGATAGACGGCATTAGAAGGATGGGAGACTGTTTATAGATGGGACTTCCCCTAGCTTGAAGGCGCTGGAGGAGCAGGTCAGCATGCCCCCGGGAAATGCCTTCAGATACTTTCTAAAAAAAACAAATGGGGACATTTCCGTTACCACCCCCTCGTAGGATACAGGACAGGGTGGTGTCTGGCATCTGGGTAGGAGAGGGGAAGGTGTCGGACATCTACCAAGAGCTGCAGGAGGATGAGGAAGCCGGAGTGGAGGAACTGAAGGGCAAATGGGAGGAGTTGGGTGAGGAGCTAGATGAGGGCCTGTGGGCTGATGCCCTGGGCAGGGTGAATTCTTCCTCATGTGCCAGGCTCAGCTTAATTCAGTTTAAGGTGGTACACCGAGCTCACATGACGATGGTGAGAATGAGCAAGTTCTTTGGGGTGGAGAACAGGTGTGCGAGGTGTTCAGGGAGTTCGACGAACCATTACCATATGTTCTGGGCATGCCCTGCGCTTAGAGAATAATGGCAGGGCTTTGCGAGGGCTATGTCCAGGATTTTGGGCACGAGGGTGAAGCCAAGTCCAATAATAACGATCTTTGGGGTGTCAGAGGATCCGAGAGTGCAGGAAGCGAAAGAGGCCGAGGTGTTGGCCTTTGCCTCCCTGGTAACCCGGAGACGGATCTTGTTAATGTGGAGAGACTCAAAACCCCCGTGTGTGGAGACCTAGGTTAGTGACATGGCTGGGTTCCTCAGCATGGAGTGAATAAAGTTTGCCTTGAGAGGGTCCTTGCTGGGGTTCTCCTGGCGGTGGCAACCTTTCCTTGACTTTCTAGGGGAGCGGTAAAATGTCAGCAGCAGCAGCAATCGGGGGGTGGGGGAACTGTTTATTTAATGTATATTTTCTTTTTGTATAATAGTAACAGCCACTTAGTTTTGTTAAATATTTTTCGCTTATTTTTCTGTTATTAGTTATGTAAAAATTCTGTTTGAAGAAAGCTTTAATAAAAACAAATTTTTTAAAAAAAATCTGTTTGAAAGGATCGTCCCTTTAGTCTCCAGCTCACTTGATGATTTCAAAGCAATACCTGTTTCTGTAGAGAATTTAAACCTGCTGTCTTTATTTAAAAAGGGTTTAACTTATGGATGTTGCCAGGAAAGGTATTAAGGGTTACCTATAGAGTATTGTATCTGTGGGGTTACGTGTGTTGCTATTTGATAAGATGTTTATGTGTTTGTAAAATGTTAACTGTGTTCATAGAAAAAATATTGTTTTTGTTTTAAAAATACTTCAGGTCTCTGTTGCATAACACCTGGAGAGTGGACCTTTGTGCTCCCCATAACCAAAATCTATTAAAAGTTGTAGGTCAGGTGAACTCCATGATATACTTTAGAGTTTTCTAAATCCTGGCCCATAATAAGGGGCAATTTAATGTGGCCAATCCACCTACCCTGCACATCTTTGGGTTGTGGGGGCAAAACCCACGCAAACACAGGGAGAATGTGCAAACTCTGCACGGAGAGTGACCCAGAGCCCGGATCGAACCCGGGACCTCGGCTCCGTGAGGCAGCAGTGCTAACCACTGAGCCACCATGCTGCCCTGAAATCTCATCTTTAACACCGGACTCTAAAATCTTACCAATGACCGAAGTCAGGCTAACTGATCTATAATTTCCCCTCTTCTGCCTCCCTCCCTTCTTAAATAGCGGTGTTACATTTGCCACTTTCCAGTCGTCTGGGACCCTCCCTGCCGACAGTGATTTCTGAGCAATCACCACGAATATCTCCACAACCTCCTAAGCTATCTCTTTTAGAACCCTGGGGGGTAGTCCATCCGGTCCAGGTGATTTATCCACCTTGAGGCCTTTTAGTTTCCCCAGAACCTTCTCTTTAGTGATGGCCACGACACTCAGTTGTGCCACCTGATTCTCCTGGAGCTCTGGCATCCCACTGGTATCTTCCACCGTGAAGACTGATGCAAAGTAACTATTCAGTTCCTCTGCATTTCTTTGTTTCCTATTATTACCTCAAGTGGTCCAATGTCTATTTTTGTCTCTCTTAACTTTTATATATTGAAAAAACTCTTCCTATCTTCTTTTATATCACTAGCTAGCTTACACTCATATTTCATCTTCTGCCCCCTTATTGCCTTTTTAGTTGTTCTCTGCTCGCTTTTAAAGGCTTCCCAATCTTCTGGCTTCCCACTAATACCAGCCACTTTGTGTGCTTTTTCTTTTGATTTTATGCTATCCTTGACTTCACTCATCAGCCATGGATCCCTTGCCCTCTCCTTAGCATGTTTCCTCTTCCTTGGGATGAATTTCTGTTGTGCCTGCTGAATAATCCCCAAAAACTCCTGCCACTGCTGGGCTCCCTTTCCGATCAACTCTGGCCAGCTCCTCCCTATGTCTTTGTTTGATTGTATTATTTAATTGTAATCATCTGATTCCATCTTCTCCCTCTCAAACTGCAGGGTAAATTCTATCATATTGTGGTCACTGCTTTCTAAGGGTTCCTTCACCTTATGTTCCCGAATCAAGTCTGCCTCCTTACACATCAGAAATCCAGAATTGCCTCTTCCCTTCAGCTTCCCTTAGCTCCAATTTCTGAGACTCATTCACCCCTTCCTGTTATTTTCCTGGGATTTCCTGATCTGTTCACCTCTCCTGCATTTTCCTCTTCCGGGATGCCCAGGTTCAGTCACCATGGGATTTCCTGGCCCAATCTCTACTGGGAATGTCCCAACCCCAGGCAGTTGGTGCCTGAACGGCCAAAAACACTGAGTGTAATTTGAAGAGCCGCCTCAAAAACGTGTAATCGGCAGAAGCTCACCACTCTATTCCCACCTAGAAACGTAGTCATTTTTGTGATTGGTACCAGCTTCCTGAGGGATGTTTAATAAACCAGTGTTAAAGATTGTGAAAGTTTAATTTACATTTTATATCTGACTTTCTTTTAAAAATTCCTGATCGGGTCAATTTCAGCTGGATTACGTTGACAAAACCAATACAAACTAGTGTAAACTTGCTATCAGACCCATCCACTTGCGGTTGTTGCATGTTTGTCAAGAGGTTTTACTGAAGCAAACTTTTAAAAAAAATACGCGTGACTAATTGAAGCAGTTTTATTTCAGGTGGTACATTGTGATCTGATTGGCTTCCAGATCAGTGCAGTGTGTAAACATCCACGGGATAATTTCTTTAATCATTTTATAGAATTTACAGTGCAGAAGGAGGCCATTCAGCCCATCGAGTCTGCACCGGCTCTTGGAAAGAGCACCCTACCCAAGGTCAACAACTCCACCCTATCCCCATAACCCAGTAACCCCACCCAACACTAAGGGCAATTTTGGACACTAAGGGCAATTTATCATGGCCAATCCACCTAACCTGCACATCTTTGGACTGTGGGAGGAAACCGGAGCACCCGGAGGAAACCCATGCACACACGGGGAGGATGTGCAGACTCCGCACAGACAGTGACCCAAGCCGGAATAGAACCTGGGACCCTGGAGCTATGAAGCGATTGTGCTATCCACAATGCTACCGTGCTGCCAGCACAATGCTTACATGAAATGAAATGAAAATCGCTTATTGTCACGAGTAGGCTTCAATGAAGTTACTGTGAAAAGCCCCAAGTCGCCACATTCCGGCGCCTGTCATGTGTGGGGGATATTGCAAAATTCCTGACCCAACCAATTCCCAGATGATGGTTTCACTGCCCGAGCTTCTCTGTGTTGAGCAATGCTATGAAGACACTGTGTGTGCAGTTGATCCTTGGGTGGTGGTCAGGATCTATCGGTGGTGTCTAACCTCACTGTATTCTCTAGTGCAGTCCGTCTGTAAAGCAGGAAAAGGAAACATGATTTGCTCAAACCATCATTTGTTGTAGAACATAGAACATACAGTACAGAAGGAGTCCATTCGGCCAATCGAGTCTGCACCGACCCACTTAAGCCCTCACTTCCACCCCATCCCCATAACCCAATAACCCCTCCAAACTTTTTGAACACTAAGGGCAATTTATCATGGCCAATCCACCTAACCTGCACGTCTTTGACACGGGGAGAACGTGCAGACTCCGTACAGACAGTAACCCAGCAGGGAATCGAACCTGGGACCCTGGCGCTGTGAAGCCACAGTGCTAGCCACGTGTGCTACCATGCTGCCCTCTAGGGTCTGACTCCTCAGTTAGACACGGCTCCAAAATGGAGTCTAACCAGGAGCAGACGACGTGGTTACACTCTTTCCTCCTCCCAAACCCCACATGAAATGAAATGAAATGAAAATCGCTTATTGTCACGAGTAGGCTTCAATGAAGTTACTGTGAAAAGCCCCTAGTCACCACATTCCGGCACCTGTCCAGGGAGGCTGGTACGGGAATCGAACCGTGTTGCTGGCCTGCTTGGTCTGCTTTCAAAGCCAGCGATTTAGCCAAGTGAGCTAAACCAGCCCCTTCCCAAGGGCAATGGAAAAGGCAGTTGGGCAAACTTAAAACAAGCTAACTATTGACCATGAGGGGGCGGCATGGTAGCAGAGTGGTTAGCACTGCTGCCTCACTGCGCTGAGGACCAGGTTCGATCCCGGCCCAGGTCACTGCCCGTGTGGAGTTTGCACATTCTCCCCGTGTTTGCAGAAATTTCACCCCCACAAGCCAAAGATGTGCAGGGTAGGTGGATTGGCCACGCTAAATTGCCCCTTAATTGAGAAAAAAAAAGAATGAGCTACTCTAAGTTTATTAGAAACAACTACTGACCATGAACTTGTGTCATGCTCACGAAGACTACTTTTGTGCTCAGACAACAACTGAAATTTTCCAGCCTTTTGCACCGGTGGTGGTGCACCACCACCGCAAGTTTCCCATGGTAATGGGTGCCATGGAAATTCCCCTTGACAACAGCAGGACCAAAGGATTGCATCACCGCCGGCAATGGCAAGCCACCTTCGTCGTTCTGAAACACACAGCGGTTTGCACGGAAAATCCCCCCCTTATGTGTTTAATGTAAAAACACTCGGGAGAAAAGATAAAATCAATGGAAATTTTGAAATTTGCACCCTTGTTTTCCAAAATTATTTGAAGAAACACGTTTTGATTGTTTAATTTGGATTTGTTTATTGTCACGTGCACCGAGGTACAGTGAAAAGTATCTTTCTGCGAGCAGCTCAACAGATCATTAAGTACATGAAAAGAAAAGAAAATACATAATAGAGCAACACAAGGACACTGGCATCGGGTGAAGCATACAGGGTGTAGTGTTAATGAGGTCAGTCCAAAAGAGGGTCATTTAGGAGTCTCGTAATAGGAGGGAAGAAGCTGTTTTTGAGTCTGTTCATGCGTGTTCTCAGACTTTTATATCTCCTGCCCAATGGAAGAAGTTGGAGTAGTGAGTAAGCCGAGTGGGAGGGGTCTTTGATTATGCTGCCCCCCCCCTTCCCCAGGCAGTGGGAGGTGTAGATAGAGGCAATGGATGGGAGACAGGTTTGTATGATGGACTGGACGGTGTTCACGACTCTGAAGTTTCTTGCTGTCTTGGGCCAATACCAGGCTGTGATGCAGCCAGATAAGATGCTTTCTACGGTGCATCTGTAAAAGCTGATAAGAGTTAATGCGGAAATGCCGAATTTCCTTAGTTTCCTGAGGAAATATAGGTGCTGTTGTGCTTTCTTGGTGGTAGCGTCGACTTGGATGGACCAGGACAGATTTTTGGTGATGTGTACCTCGAGGAATTTGAAACTGCTAACCATCTCCACCTCGGCTCCGTTGATGCTGACAGGGATGTGTACAGTACTTTGCTTCCTGAAGTCAATGACCAGCTCTTTAGTTTTGCTGGCATTGAGGGATAGATTGGTGCTGCTGCACCACTCCACCAGGATCTCTATCTCCCACCTGTATTCTGACTCGTCGTTATTTGAGATCCGGCCCGCTCTGGTCGTTTCGTCAGCAAACATGTGGGTGGAGTTGGAACCAAGTTTTGCCACACAGTGGTGTGTGTGTCGGGAGTATAGTAGGGGACTAAGTATGCAGCCTTGCGGGGCCCCGGTATTGAGGACTATTGTGGAGGAGGTTTAGCTCAGTGGGCTATACAGCTGGCTTGTAATGCAGAACAAGGCCAGCCGTGCGGGTTTATTTCCCGTACCGGCCTCCTCGAACAGGCAGCAGAATGTGGCGACTACGGGCTTTTCAAAGTAACCTAATTGAAGCCTACTTGTGACAATAAGCGATTATTATTATATTATTATGTGTTGTTCTTCTTTCTTACTGATTGTGGTTGGTGGGTCAGAAAGTTGAGGATCCAGTTGCAGAGTGAGGAGCCAAGTCCTACGTTTCGGAGCTTTGATATGAGCTTGGCTGGGATTATGGTGTTGAAGGCGGATCTGTAGTCAATAAATAGGAGTCCTTGTTGTCGAGATGCTCTAGGGATGTGTGTAGGGCCAGGGAGATGTTGTCTGCTGTGGAATGGTTGCAGCGGTATGCAAATTGCAGTGGATCAAGGCGTTCGGGGAGTATGGGGTTGATGCGCTTCATGACCAACCTCTCAAAGCACTTCACTATGACTGATGTCAGGGCCACTGGATGGTGGTCATTGAGGCACGTTGCCTGGTTCTTCTTTAGCACCAGTATGATGGTGGTCTTCTTTGTTTATTGTCACTGTACCAAGGTACAGTGAAAAGTATTTTAACAGATCATTTAGTACATGGAAAGAGAATAAAATAAAAAGTACATAGTAGGGCAAACCAAGGTACACAATGTAAATACTTAGACACCGCCATTGGCTGGAGAATACAAGAGTGTAGTATTATTCAGGTCAGTCCATAAGAGGGTCGTTTAGGAGTCTGGTAACAGTGGGGAAGAAGCTATTTTTGAATCTGTTCATGTGTGTTCTCAGACTTTTATATCTCCTGCCCGATGGAAGAAGTTGGAAGAGTGAGTAAGCCGGGTGGAAGAGGTCTTGATTATGCTGCTCGCTTTCCCCAGGCAGTGTGACCAGGAAGCTAAGAAAAATGCTGTTTAGCTGATTGAAGGGTTTTGGATTATCCTGGGAAATTAGATACACTGCACTTGTGGTGATATGCTGGTTTAGGGGCTGGTTTAGCACACTGGGCTAAATCGCTGGCTTTTAAAGCAGACCAAGGCAGGCCAGCAGCACGGTTCAATTCCCGTACCAGCCTCCCCGAACAGGCGTCGGAATGTGGCGACTAGGGGCTTTTCACAGTAACTTCATTTGAAGCCTACTTGTGACAATAAGCGATTTTCATTTCATTTTTCATTTCATGCATCACCGTATATACACAAGGGGTTAAGGTAAATACACTACAACTAAGTAAACACTAGAGGGAGCATTGGAGAAGTCACGATATGCAAACATGCAGCTATTGAACACTTAGAATAGGACATAACCAATGAGCAGTCAAGACACCCAGAGGTGGCATTACCACAAGGGAGCACTTCACAACCCATATAAAAGGATAGGGCACACATGCTCTGCCTCTTTCCACTTACCCACAACTAGAGAGTACATCAGGGTTGATCAGAAGCATCACACCCAGCACGTGGCTTAGAGCAGACTGGTTTGGTTAGACTGAGTTACTACAGTTAGATTAGCAGGAGAGTCAAACTAATTTAAGAACTGTGTTAATAGTTCAATAAACATATTGAACTCATTACAAAGTCTGGACCTTCCTTTGTCAAAGCATACATCAAGGAAGCACCTTATGCTACACGAAGAAGCATAACACAACATGGTACCAGTGGTGCCTGTTCAATCTATTTAGTTTAACACAGCAAGATCCGTGACAACCAGCAACAGCACCCAGGCAAGGTGATTGAGATTCTGGTTCCTCAGCAACTCAGGTACCATGGCAATTTTAGTGCCAACTGGCGTGCATTCAAGCAGAGATTTCAGTTTTACCTGGAAGCAGCCGACCTAAATGGCGTGGCCGATGCTAAAACGATAGCTCTTCTACTCACCATTGTGAGTGAGCATGCAACAGAGATCTGCAAGTCCTTCAAATACTTGAAAGGGTAGGACAAAAAAGACTTCCAGACAGTCCTGGACAAGTTTGAAAACTACTGCGAGGTAAACACAAAAGAAATCGGTAAAACTGGCACCTATACTAACTACGAGGCAGAGGTAGGGATGCAACAGAAGCAAACAGCATTTTTGATTGGCAGTCATCTTGCGCGTATCCAGCTGGCCCAGTCCGCACATCCCCAGAAGACGTGAACCGGCAAAACAGTGTTTTGCACATGCGCGAGAAGCCGCACATGCGCAGTTGTGAAAAGAGCGCACAGTAAAGGAAAAGCGATTTGCGCATGTGCAATCCATTCCTACGCTTTACGTCACAAGCGTTATGACGTCAGAGGCAACTCCCACTTAAAGGGGAAATGTCCGAAAATAGTGAAGAAGAGTTTTAAAGCCAGAAAACACAGCTCTTCCACCACGAAAGACAGCACAATGCCTGAACTCCGACCAGTAGATGAAAATAACCTCCGCAGAACCCTTCAACAAGCTGTTTGCACCGCCGAAAGAGATGATTTGGTCCTTGAAGACTACGACTCAGAAGATGATTTCATCATTGGACGTAGCGAGCACCGTAACAAATCTGAACCGCAACGAGATGATTTGTACATTGAAGCATCCTACACAAACATGGATGAGTTCTTCGGATTTGAGGATCCTCAGCTCAGCATAGAAGACATCCCGACCCATGAGTACAGGATTCTGCTGCAGTTGACACCAAGAGACAGAGAGCGGTAAAAGCCCACAGAGAGCGGCCTGACACCATGGATACCACACCAGTGGTCCACGCACCGTGAAGAGACCCCAACTCCACACAGAGAGTGGTCCACGCACCACGAAGAGTCCCCGACTCCGCACAGAAAGCGATGAAAGTCTCCACAGCGAGACCACTGCACGACTCCACACAGAAAGCGATGAAAGACTCCACAGCGAGACCACTACACGACTCCGTTGAGAGCGCACAGATCGACTCCACAGCGAGACCACGGCACGACTCCACACAGGGAACGATGCCAGACTCCACAGAGAGAGCGATACAAGCCTCCACAGCAAGCTCGTTGACAGACTCCACAATGGGAGCAACTCAAGACGCCAAAGTGCAGTCCATGCATGAACAAGACCATGAAGGTCTATCCACCTCCTCTGAGCAACCAGCAGCAAATGATGCAAGTCTGTCCCGCTCACATGAACAACAAAAAGACTATGAAAGTCTACCCAGATTACTTGAGCCACCAGAAGAAGACTCTGACAGTCTACCCAGCTTATCTAACCAACAAGAAGACACTGAAGGTCTATCCACTGTATTTGAGGCAAGTGACGAAGGCATCACAATTCCCATACATGATGTGCGACATCACAGTGAGACTGACAGATCTCAGCTCGTATGCACAGAGGCACTCGACAATCCAAGTGAAACTACTCGTGAGTCCAGTGCGACCACGTCAATTGAAACCTCATCCACTTGAGCCTCTCCACAAGAAAATGAAATCTTGAACATTTTGACTCCAGACGAGAAGCTTCAAAAAACCAAAGATGATTCAAGTGAACCTGAAATGACTCCGACAGAGGATCATCAAGAAACCAAAGATGATTCAGGTGAACCAGAATGGATTCCAGGCGGGGAGCATCAACTAGCCAAAGATGATTCAAGTGAACCGGACATGACTCCAGATGGGGAGGACTGAGGAATCAAAGACAAAACGCTCAATGAAACAGCAGATGCCACAAAGGACACTGGCACAAGTAACTTTGTGAAGGACTTGAATTCTGCACTCGGAATGGTCATTGAATGCAACAAACACAAGAACAAAACCAACAAAAACAACACAGACAACAACAAGAAGCGTACCAAAGGCACCAATGTCAACAACAAGCACGGCAAAACCAACAACACTGGAACAACGACTGGTACGACATGGTACAACTCTACAAATGCAGGACACTGTGACAGCACAGCTCAAGACAATGGCAAGTGCGCAGACATACCATGGCATGATAACGCATCTTACAAATTCACGTTTGCTGCACTACAAACAAGCAGACCAGCTTTCAAGGCAGCTGACAGAAGGCATCAATACCACAAACAGACACCAATCCAGGTCAGACAGGAAAGATGACATCAAGAATCGCTACCACAAGCATCGAAAAAAAGAGTCCAAATCAGACAATGAAATGATTTGACCATTTGAACACCTCCTGATGACTTCTTGGTTCCTTAAGCACAGGGACGCTGACGGCGTTCACAAGGAAATGACAACATCAACACTTCAATAACAAAACAAGAAAGCCACTTGACCATATAAATTCATGAACTTTGGACTCATAAATATTACTTGGTATTGTATAATCATCAATGTCATCATAACTTGTACATGTCATCACTTATCTACCTGTTTTGTTCAATTTTCTTTAACAAAGTATAGAAAATATGTAACACGAGAAAAGGGGGGGATGTGGTGATATGCATCAGTACCTAGAGAGAAGAAGTTTAAGGGGTGACTTAATTGAGGCATACAAGATGATCAGAGGATTAGATAGGGTGGACATCGAGAGCCTTTTTCCTCGGATGTTGATGTCCAGCACGAGGGGACATAGCTTTAAATTGAGGAGAGATAGATATAGGACAGATGTCAGAGGTAAGTTCTTTACTCAGAGAGTAGTAAGGGCGTGGAATGCCCTGCCACAGTAGTGGACTCGCCAACACTAAACACATTCAAATGGTCATTGGATAGACATATGGACGATAAGGGAATAGTGTAGAGGGACTTTAGAGGGGTTTCACAGGATGGCGCAACATCGAGGGCCGAAGGGCCTGTACTGCGCTGTAATGTTCTATGTTCAATAAACATATTGAACTCATTACAAAGTCTGGACCTTCCTTTGTCAAAGCATACATCAAGGAAGCACCTTATGCTACACGAAGAAGCATAACACAACAGCACTCACTCAAACTGCACATCCCAAATTCAGCTCTTAGACACAGCACTGGGCAAAACGATCAAATCCAAGCCCAGGCTTTAGGAAAAAATTTAAAGAAGACATTAAAATAAATGTGCCTCTGCCCCTCCCAGATAATTACACCTCACCTTCTCATATTCAGCAATGACTCATCAACAAAACTCAGCCTGTAAATCAGAAGGGAAATGCTTCCAATAAACACCCTCATTATCCAACACGGCCAATCAAACAGCTCAGCTCTTTGATGGACGGATCATGCAACCAATCGGAGACCAAAGGTACAATAGCCAAGCCCATCGCAGACATGTCAGTCATTGTGCCCAACCAAAAACAAGGGAGGCGGGATTCCGTCTTCCACCCAGTTCTGCGCATCCGCTTTCGATTCAGACTTTCACCCGATCACATTACCCATCCTTCATTTGGCCCCGGAGCCTGCGCAGTGAGGACAGTATCAAATCGGGAGGAAGGCAGCCCGCGATGCCTTATGGGAGTTGTTGTTTTTTGGTGCCCAGCGTTCTGGGGTTGGAATGTGAGGAAGCGCGAGCCAGAGCAGCTGAATCGAATTGAAAAGCAGAGATTAACCCTTGGGAGGAACCAGAGCGATGGCGGTGGGAAGATTCACCATTGCAGCAGATCCTCTGCGCACAGCTGAACTGATTGGTCATCGCAGTGCCACTGACTGGACAACACAGAAGAGTTGCAGGAGGAGGACACTGTGATCGAGCATGTCAAAGGCTGCAAAGAGGTTGCTTCTCTCTCCACAAATGTTTCCTGACTTGATGATTTCCAGAATCACCTTTCCAGCATTCACAGTATTTTACCCCATTGGATTCCAAGAGCGAGGCACAGTGCTTTGCATTGCTGTCCCAGTGCCAGGGACCCAGGTTCAATACCAGCCTTGGGTGACTGTGTGGAGTTTGCACTTTGTCCCCGTGTCTGCATGGGTTTCCTCCCATAGTTCAAAGATGTGCAGGTTAGGTGGATTGGCCATGCTAAATTGTCCCTTCTGCTCTGTAGAAATTCTAGACCTACTAATTCATCAATCATTAAATATAACAAGGCATCTCAACAAGGGTATTTTACTAAAAAATCAAACACTGTGGTCCAATTTTGGAGGAATTGAATTGAAAAGCAGAGAAATGACTTTGAACTTGTCGAAAACCTTTGTTTTGGACAGCACAGTTCAGATCAACATGTCGATAAAGGACAGAAAGAAACTCTACAAGGGGGGAAAAAAGGATGAATTATAACATTAAGAATTTGGGGGTCATGTGTGGGGGAGTCTGAAACTGGAGTCCAAAAATATAAGATGGTCAATAATAAATTCATGTAGGTATTCAGGAGAATCTTCTATCCCAAGGGAATGATTAGAATGTGGAACTTGATCCCACAGGGAATGATTGTGTCAAATAGTTTTGATGTGTTTGATAGGAAACCAGGTAAACAAATGAGGGAGAAAGAAACACAAGGATCTGCTAATTGTGAGATAAAATAGGTTGGGATAAAGCTCGTGGAGCATAAACTCTGGGAGAAAGCAGATGGGCTAAACGGTCTGTCTCTGTGCTGATGGGGTGAGATAATAGGCACGTTTGTCGCCAACACAGTTTCCATGTTCTATTCCATTACCACATTGCAAGAGGCAGATTAGGCAGAGGCCAGGAACAAGCGGAGCCACAGTCAAACTCTGACCTTGGGCAGTGAGTTTGGTCTGAGTGGGAGTCAGGTATTTGTTTATCAAATGTGGGATTTGTAGATGAGAGAGAGAGATTGTTCCGCACAAAAGATTTATACTGATTCATGTTCCAAACTGAAAACTCTTAAGTTTCATTTTTGACGAATTAAAGGCAATTTATCATGGCCAATCCACCTACCCTGCACATCTTTGAATTGTGGGGGCGAAACCCACGCAAACACGGGGAGAACGTGCAAACTCCAAACTGACAAGTGACCCCGGGCCGGGATTGAACCTGGCTCCTCAATGCAGTGAGTAGCAGTGCTAACCACTGCACCACCGTGCTGCCCCTTAAAACCCTAAGTTTCTAACCTGTGCCCTGGCTACAACTTCACTGTGACAAGAATTGTGGCAGAATAATTCAAATATCGACATTCCATTGCTGCTTCTTTCAGTCTGAAGTGTTTGTTGTAAGCAGTTCTCACTGCACTCAGCTTGTCTGCCTCCAGCAGTTCCAGAATCTATTACTCAGAATACTATTCATGTCCTGTCAAATGTTCACTTCTTTCTTCAGATTGTTTACAATCAAATCAACCCCAGATTCTGTAATTCAGGCTTTCTTTTTGGCATTTTGTCTTGACTGCGCGCAGCAAAAGGGCAGTTTCTAGAAGTAGAGGATGCTTCCTGTGAAATGGAAATTGCCACCTCTATAGGTGTTTAGTTATTTGTTTCCCCTCACCTTGTGATGCCGAAGGAAAACTTTCATCTGTTACCAAAGCAAGGTTTGTCCTGGAATAGGTCCTTGTCACCAGATGCTTATAGCTTGAGGGGCACCACTCCACACTAAGCATGTCTGACCAGGATTCTCTTCCGCTTTTACTGCCAGCTATTAGCGAGTTGGAAGGATTTTGCAAGCTGACACTCAACCTGTTCAGCCATCAAGTCCTGGGATGGGGCTCAAACCCAGAGCTTCTGGCTCAGAGGCAGGGATGCAACTCAATGCACCATAAAAACACCTCAAACCTTCTGTCAGTAGAAAGGGAAGAGAGTTGCTAAAGTGAATGTCGGTGTCTTGGAGGATGAGTCCAAGTGGGGAACAAAGAAATGGGTAATAGTTGGGAAACATAGAAATGGCAGAGCGCTAAATCAATATTTTGCCTCAGATTTTACAGTGAAGGACACTAATAATAATAATCTCTATTGTCACAAGTAGGCTTACACTACAATGAAGTTATCATCTTGGTTGTAACAGGTAATGCAGGGGTAATAGAAAGGGAGGAACTGAGAACAATCATCAATAGACAAAAAATACCAAACAAGCTATTAGGATTGAAGACAGACAACACCCCAGGGACTGACGGCCTATCTCCTAGGGAAAGGTTCCAGTGGATCAGAAAAAAGCGAAATGAACTTACTTATTCAAAAAGGGAGGCAGAAAGTAGGGAACTATAAACCAGTTAGTTTAACATCTGTCATTGGGAAATTATTAGAATCCATTATTAAGGAAGTAATGAGAGGTCATTTCGAAAGTCAAGACGCAGTCTATCAGAATCAACATGGTTTAATAAAGGTAAATAGTGTTTGACTAATTTGCTTGACTTCTTAGAAGATGTAACAAGCCAAGCAGATAGATGTAGTATGTCTGGACTTCCAAACGTCATTTGATAAGGTGCCCCACAAAAGATTACGGTCACATTGGATTAGGGGTAATTTATCATCTTGGATAGAAGACTAGTTAACTGATAGAAGGTAAAGAATTGGGGTAAATGGGTCTTTTTCTGGTTGGCAAGATGTAACTAGTGGGGTGCCACTAGTTCGGTCCTCGCACCCCAATTATTTACAATATATATTAATGACTTGGATGCGGGGATAAAGGATACTGCAGCCAATTTTGCAGATGTCATTAAAATAGGTGAGATAGTAAGTTGCAATGAGAAAATAGGAAATTTACAAATAGAACATAGAACATTACAGCGCAGTACAGGCCCTTCGGCCCTCGATGTTGCGCCGACCTGTGAAACCACTCCAAAGCCCATCTACACTATTCCCTTATCGTCCATATGTCTATCCAATGACCACTTGAATGCCCTTAGTGTTGGTCAGTCCACTACTGTTGCAGGCAGGGCATTCCACGCCTTACTACTCTCTGCGTAAAGAACCTACCTCTGACATCTGTCCTATATCTATCTCCCCTCAATTTAAAGCTATGTCCCCTCGTGCTGGACATCACCATCCGAGGAAAAAGGCTCTCAATGTCCACCCTATCTAATCCTCTGATCATCTTGTATGCCTCAATTAAGTCACCTCTTAACCTTCTTCTCTCTAACGAAAACAGCCTCAAGTCCCTCAGCCTTCCCTCATAAGATCTTCCCTCCATACCAGGCAACATTCTGCTAAATCTCCTCTGCACCCTTTCCAATGCTTCCACATCCTTCCTATAATGCGGCGACCAGAATTGCACGCAATACTCCAAATGCAGCCGCACCAGAGTTTTGTACAGCTGCAACATGACCTCATGGCTCAAACTCAATCCCTCTATCAATAAAAGCTAACACACCGTACAAGGGTTAGGTGAATGGTTAGATGAATGGGCCAAAATTTGTCAGATTGTATTTAACGTGGATAAGTGCGAGGTTATCTGTTTTGGTCGGATAAATGGAAAGGCAACTTATTATCTAAATGATGAGAACTTCAGAATGCTTTGTTGCAGAGGGATCTGGGTGTCCTCATGCATGAATCGCAGAAAACTAGTATGTAGATACTGCAGGTAATAAGGAAGGCAAATGGAATTTTGACCTTCATAGCTAAAGGAACAGAGTATAAAAGTAGGGAAGTAGCTGCAACTGTACAGGGTATTGGTGAGAACGCACCTGGAGTACTGTGTCCAGTTTTGGTCCCCATATTTGAAGATGTAGTTGCATTTGAGGCAGATCAGAAGAGGTTCACTAGATTGATTCCAGAGATGAGTGGTTTGTCTAATGAAGAGAGATGGAGTGCTTTAGGCCTATCCTCTCTCTTAGAAGAATGAAATAGATCTAATTGAGGTATTTAAGATGATAAAAGGTATTGACAAAGTAGACAGAGTGAATTCTTCCTCTTTTGGGACAATCTAGATCGAGAGGTCATAGTTTTAGGATGAGGGTCAGCACATTTAAAACAGATAAGGAGAAATTACTTCTTCCAAAGGGTTGTGAATCTGGAATTCACTACCCCAGATTGTGGTGGATGCCGGGACTTTGAGTAAATTTAAGGAGATTTTAATTAGTAATGGATTGAAGGGTTATGGAGAACGGGCAGGAAAGTTGAGTTGAGGCCGAAAGGAGATTAACCATGATCATATTGAATTGCGGAGCGGGCTCGAGGGACTGAATTGCCTAATCCTGCTCCTAGTTCTTATGTTTTCCTTATGTTTAATCAGTGCTTGGATGCTAATCAGTCAGATGGACCTGTCATTGATGACTTTACAATGCCCCAGAATTAGCTCTCACTTTCCCCTGTTTCATTTTAAAAGCAGTAAATGTCATACCGTCAAACCATTACAACAAACTATAATGAATATGTTTATTAATATGTAAGATTTCAGACAGAAGCATAAAAAACACTGCCAGAAACTAATGAGACTAAATAAACATTCTAGAGTATTTACAATGCAGAATCAGGAAGATGGTGTATGTCCGCGGTGATGTCATTGACACATGTGCAGAGGGTACCAGCAGGCTGGGAGCAGCGCAGTGACATTGAGTAATCGCAAACTTGTGCAGCCGGGTAAAGGTGACCATCTTGTATTGACAAAAGATGCAGTGTGAGAGAAAATAGGAGGCCGAATGCTCAGGTGGAGAAGAAACAAAGTAGAAAGAAGATGGGCCGAATGGTCTGTTTGTGCTTTAAAAACTAGAATCAAATCGCGAAATGCGGAAATATTCAAGTCAGGTGATAGCCTGCCTCCTCCCCCACCAGTTGGCAGCCCCCCCGCCGCTATCCCCGTCACCCTGCGGCTCCACACTCACCGTCCCTGCCAAGATCCCACAATCAAATACCCTTATTTTATTTCCTCAGAGTTGGTCACTTTGGAGTCAATCTCTGTGTCAAGCAAGAGAAAATCCCCAAGCACAGTTTGGCCCTGGCCACTCCCTGAGTCAAAGTGTCACTCCTCGAGTCACAGTGTCACTCCCCGAGTCACAGTGTTACCCAAGTATTACTCCGAGTCAATGTTTCTCACTAAATCAGTGTTACTCAAAGCGTGTTGCTTCCCAAGTCACAGCGTTGCCTGAGTGTTACGCGCCAAGTCAGCACTTCTCAGCAAGTCCGTGTAACTCCATGAGTGCTGCTCCCCGAGTCACCGTGTTACTCCCTGGTGCATCGTGACTCCACATGTCGCTGAGTTACTCCTTTTTTTTGAATAATATTTTATTAAGGTATTTGAAAATTTTTCTAACAGTAACATAAATGATGACATCAACTTGGTAAAATAAACATTTCACCCCCCCCCCCCCCCCCCCAGCCCAATCTTCACACACCTCAACCATACAACAACAATCACCCCCCCATCCCACCACCACCACACAACAACAATCCCGCCTCCCCCCATGAATACTGCATCTGTTGACATTTTAATTTTCCCCGAGAAAGTCGACGAACGGCTGCCATCTCTGGGAGAACCCTAACATTGACCCTCTTATGGTGAACTTTATTTGCTCGAGACTGAGACACTCAACCATGTCACTAACCCAGGTCTCTACACTCGGGGGCTTCGAGTCCCCCCACATTAACAAGATCCGTCTCCGGGCTACCAGGGAGGCAAAGGCCAAGACGGCGGCCACTTTCGCCCCCTGAACTCCCGGATCTTCCGACACTCCAAAGATCGCGACCTCTGGACTCGGCGCCACCCAGGTTTTTAGCACCGTGGACACTGCCTTAGCAAAATCCTGCCAAAACCCTCCAAGCTTCGGGCATGCCCAAAACATGTGGCCATGATTTGCTGTGCTTCCCGCGCACCTCAACACCTATCCTCAACCCCGAAGAACTTACTCATCCAGCCACTGTCACGTGTGCCCAGTGGACAACCTTAAATTATACCAGGCTAAGCCTGGCGCATGATGAGGAGGTATTAACCCTGCTTAGGGCATCCGCCCATAGAGCCGCCTCTATCTCTCCTCCTAGCCCCTCATCCCACTTGTCCTTAAGCTCCTCCACCAGAGATTCCTCCGCCTCCGAAAGCTCCTGGTAAATATCCGATACCTTCCCCTCTCCCACCAAGGTACTGGAAACCAGTCTGTCCTGTACCCCAGTGGCGGCAGCAGCGGAAGGGCCGGCACCTGTTTTCTCAAGAAGTCTTGCACCTACAAATACCCAAAACCATTCCCTGCTGGCAGTTTAAGTTTATCCTCCAATGCTTTCAAGAGGGATGCTCCCACCCTTCCAATTCCTGCCCTCTGCCAACTCCGGAACCCGCCATCTAGCCTGTGGTTATTATAAACCGGGGTCCACATCGATGCTCCCTCCACTCTCTTATACCTCCTCCATTGCCCCCAGATCTTCAGAGCCACCACTACCACAGGACTTGTATCGGCCGGCGAGAATGGCAGAGGTGCTCCCACTGAACGCCCCAGCCCCCATCAACTTCTCCAACACCTCACTTCCGATCCCTCACTGCCTTCAGGGAGACCAACAATTCTCAGATTCTGCCTCCTGGACCTATTCTCCAGGTCCTCCAGCTTCTCCTGCATTCTTTTCTGGCGGTCGTTCATCATCCCCACTTTGCTTTCCAGCACGGTTATGTACTCCTCGTGCTCGGACAACTTTTGTTCCACCTCCTGGATCGCAGTCCCGTAGGTTTCCTGATTCTGAACCACTTGATCATCCGAAGCCTTAATCGGGTCCAGCTTGTCCTTCTTCAGCTTGGCGAAGCAGTCCTCGATAAACCTCACCAGCTGATCCGTCGACCACTGTGTCGGCTCCCCACGGCCCTGCTGCCCTGCCATGCTATCCCGTGTTACCAGCTCTGCTTGCGTCTCCCTTATAGAACTTTGGTCTTCTCACATGGCCACTTCTGGTCCAATTCTCCATACACCGGAGGGGGATTTCTCCTTACTGTCTCACTCTACACTGATTTATACCAAAAAATCCGGGGAAAAAAACGAGGGGAAAAGGTCCAAACGCGTTACAGGAAGGAGCTATCAGATGTGCGACCTACTCTTCCGTGGCCGACACCGGAAGTCGCCGAGTCACTCCTTGAGTAACAGTCGCTCCCCAAGAACTGAGTCATTCGGCCCCTCAATCTCTTCTCCTTCCACCCTCTTTCCTGTGCATCTGCTGATCCCACCTTGAATGCTCTGGTTTATCTTCTGAATCTGCTGTCAAATACATCCGAGGCCACACATCCCACACTGATATTGTCAGTTTGAAAGCTTATGAGGGTAAAGAATGCTGTTCCCACACTAGTAATCTTCATCAATAAGGAGGCACGGTGGTGCAGTGGTTAGCACTGCTCCCTCACGGCACCGAGGACCCACGTTCGATCCAGGTCACTGTGAGTGTGGTTTGCACATTCTCCCTGTATTTGCATGGGTCTCACCCCCACAACCCAAAAGATATGAAGGGTAGGTGGATTGGCCACGCTAAATTGCCCCTTAATTGGAAAAAAAAAAAGAATTGGGTAATCTAAAATGTTTAAAAAGAAATCTTTGTCAAACCTTTACCAGAGAAGAAGTTTTTTAGAGATGGCATCCTGTAATATCCACACTCGTTCAGGAATGAATATTCAGTGAGTGATTGATTCCGATTCCGATGAAGTTCATCCCATAATATCCACACTAATGTTCAGGCAGTCTGACTATCCTGTGGGCAATCAGGTGTGGAAATGCCCCTTATGCTGTGTGAGAAGATCCAGCTCAGAGACCTGTTTACTCGGTGCTTTGTGCTGAGCTGTTTGATTGGAGGAAACCCAACCCGGGATAAGATGCCTGGGGACCATATCCTCTACAAAAGGGTAACCTGTATCCAAACAATCCACGGAGTTCAGACCCAATCCTCCTGGATCTGATCTGCACAAATTGGGTTTCAGACACCTCTTACCCAAAACCACACAAATGGAGGCAGCTGCTGATTTTGCCTCCGCAAATCCTGACCTGGCCAATTCCTGGAAGGTGGGACATTTGTTCCAGGGTGGTGGAGTACCCTGGGAGTCGGGCTGGATGACCCTGGAATGAGTGTGGAGGATGCTGGGTGAGGGAATGAGCTGGTTGGAAGGCCCATCTGGGAGAACTGGTACCCCTCACATACACCCCACATCCAAACCATGTGACCAATGTCCCAGCAACCCCCCCCCCCCCACCACACACACAGCATAGCCCCTCTGTATGTCGCTCTGACAATGACCCCTCCATACTTTACGTGCCAACTTATGTATCCAACCACTCCCATGGTTCCTTATACCCTCCATGGCCAACCTCTGTCACCCATCCAGTCCACATGGCCCTTTATAGCCTCTGTGCCAATTTTGTGCTAATTCAAACCAGCCCGTGCTGCCCACCCACCAACCATTGCCCATACACCATTCAAACCAACTCACCCAGTATCCACAATGGCCTGACCTCAGGACCCACGCTGATGTTAAATAAACTGAAATTCCAAGTGCCTGTTGCGGACTTTATTTTTAGAAACCATTCATTTATTAAAAGAACCCAATGAATACATTTACATTCCTTATAACCAACGTATCATTCAATTGCGTCATCCTGTCTAAAAAAACAAATATTGAAATTCATAGTCCCATTCGTGTACATAACCACTTGGAGCTGTCCATCAATGATATGGCAGGCACCCAACTGTATCATTCAACACTACCCTTTCAATCCCTGAGGCTTATCTCAACATACAGAGTGAAAAACAATCATTTTGAGCACTCTGGTTTTTTCAGACTAAAACGTAGGAGTTTTAAATATCTGGTTAGCTTAACAGCTCCATTTGACAGTTCACCTCGACACTTTTGACAATTGTTTTTGACAGTTCCTTGAGCTCTCGGTTCCAATGTGTTCATTCACTTTTCAAGCACATTCATTTCTACTTTCAGTAATGTCAAACGGGAGCTTATCTCCCACAAAGATGCCTGGGGACCATACCCTCCACAAAAGGGTAACCTGTATCCAAACAATCCACGGAGTTCAGACCTAATCCTCCTGGATCTGATCTGCACAAATTGGGTTTCAGACATTTCTCACCCAAAACCACACAAATGGAGGCAGCTGCTGATTTTGCCTCCGCAAATCCTGACCTGGCCAATTCCTGATCCCATGAAAATAGGAGGTGCTATAATTTGGGGGAGGGGGGAGGGGGCGGAAAGGACTCACAGATTCAGGCCTCTTCTGCCATTGTCCTCACAAGGGACAGGCTCTCTGTCATGGCAAAAATCCAGACAGAATATTACCCGCCAGGAGTGGGAGATAATGGCATCGAGGAGGCAGTGTTGGAGGGATGGACCCTACTGCCTTTCCTGTCCCTGATGTGACCTCTCCTGTACCAGGGGGATGTCCAGCAGCAGATGTCTCTGCACTGGGCTGTTGGTGGTCAGAAGGTGCAGGCTCTGTAATCTGAGGCAGACTCGGTCTCATTTTATTTAAAGTTCCATTGCTTCTTTGTCGAAGCTGGCAAAGAACCTCATTTTGCTGCTGAAGAATCTCATTCTTTCTTTGTAGATGCTGCTGAAGAATTTCATTGTTTCTTTGTCGATGGTTCTGAAAAATCTCATTGTTTCTTTGGAGATGCTCAAGAAGAATCTCATTGTTTCTTTGCAGATGATGCTGAAGAATTTCATTGTTTCTTTGCAGATTGTGGTTAACATATATCTTAAATTCAGTCAAAGATTGTTCAAGCAAGTCAGAAGTGGCCTGATAACTCTCTGTACTTTGAACCTGTTCCTGATGTAAGCTCTCAAGCGCTTTTGGATCATTTTCATTTTCTTCACCAGCAGCATGGGCCTGATGTTGTCCGTGTGCTCGTGGAGACGACGGAGCTCCTGCTCCAAAAGCCGCAGGTTCCTCATCTGCGGAAGGTTCTGAGTGCTCTTGCTCCACCACGGCAGCCAGATCATCACAGGCTTCCTCCTTCACACAAGTCACAATATTTAACTTGAACTCATCAACACTACCCTCCAAATCAGACATCTTACCCTCCTGATACTCCTCTCCCTCCTCCACTGCAACTGCCATGCCACATTGCTGTGAGGTATTCACCTCTGTCCCTTCCTCATCAGCCCTTTCAGGAATCTCGGTCGCTGCTGCCAACTCCCCTCCATCACCATCTGATGTGTCCATGGACACCCGTGTATCTGTCAAAGGAAGAAAATCACAATTATTATCTTTTGTCGCATAAATTAACTCTCCTCCTGATGGTTTAAACACTCCGCTGCTGACATCACCTTCACTCATTCCCATATCTGATTCACCATTGGTTATTGTGGGGTTGGAGAGATCAAACAGCTTGCTCATGAACCCCTCCAGTTCCGTCAGCTCCTTGCTATAAGGAAACCGCCCTCCAGTCGACGAGCACTCCTGGGCATCCTGGGCCAGCTTTACCAAAAGAAAGAAATTAAAATTAAAAATGAATCATGGTCCAGTCTTGTGACACATTTTCCGACAGTTTTCAGCCTGCACTCAGGGGGACCTCTGAGTAGAGGTCAATCTTATGACAAAGTCCGGGGTATGGACAAAACAACTGTAGTTTACAAACCCTCAAAATTAGGAAAATAAATCTTGTGATCTTTTGAACTCAAAAATTATGATTAAAGTTTCAAAAACTAACAGAAATTAAAATTCAGATATTTCCCTCTTCTCCATCATAGGGAAATTTGTGCATAAACAACAGTGATTCATGTCTTTTAGTGATGTTTGGCGATCTGGTCAACGGTTAAATTGATCTCTTGAAATGATTGGACTGATAGTGGGACAGGTTGGAGATAGACATTGCTGAGACAGACAGCGTTTTGGAAGGACAGCTCCCCTGTGTGAGCACTGGAGGGTAAACAGCACAGACAACTTTCAGTGTAAGGGAAGCAAGTGAGGCACAGTGTGAATGTGCTGGTATCTAGAGGTCGGATGACTGTGAGAATGATTTGTTGCACACCTCGTTTTTGACTGGTTTCTCCCCAGTGTGTGCAGAGGGCTGATTAGTCTGAGAATGATTTGTTACATACCATACATGAGAATGGTTTGTCCCCTGTGTGAATGTGTTGCTGTGCGCAGAGGGAAAGTGACTCAGGGAAACATACTGTACATGTGAATATTACAGTGTATACAAGAAGCCAGTGATTCCAAAAATAATTTGTCACATACCTGGCATGGGAAGAGTTGCTCCCCTGTGTCAACACGTTGATGTCCGTTGAGGTGCGATAACTGCGAGAATGAGTTGTCAAACACCTCGTATGTGAATCGTTTCACCCTTGTGTGAATACGTTGGTGTCTACGGAGGGTAGATGAATCCGAGAATGATTCGTTACACACCTCACACGTGTAGGGTTTCTCCCCTGTGTGAACCCTTTGATGTGATTGAAGGTTGGCTTTTCGGTTGAAAGTCTTCTCACAAACATCACACCTGAAGGGTTTCTCCCCTGCATGAAGACGTTTGTGTTCAATGAGGCTTGATGATTGTGTGAATGATTTGTCACACAGCTCACATGTGAAGGGTTTCTCACCTGTGTGAATCCTGTGATGTGACTGAAGATGGGAGGATTGGCTGAAAGCTTTCTCACAAACATCACACCTGAATGATTTCTCCCCCGTGTGAATCACCTGGTGCCTCAGCAGCATCGTAGAATTCACAAAACGTTTTTCACAAACATCACACTTGAATCGTTTATTTTCCATGTGGCTGCACTTACGGTAACAGTAGTTGTAACAAGTGCACCTTAGAAGACCTTAAGAACCTGTGAAGCCTCCCTCACACTTGAACAGCCACCCACTGTAGGAATGAGTCAGTGGTTCATGAGGCTTGACGAATGATTGAAGCTCTCACCACACTTGGAGCCCACTCACCACATCTTCCCAGCCTCACCCTGACCGATCACCCACAGCTGAACCTTCGGAAAGGTTGGTTCTGATGGAAGGTTCCACACCACTGGCCAGTTTCAGATCTGATGATATGTCAAAGCACCCCTGACTCGACTGATTTCACTTCTCGGTGTTGAGCAATGCTGCAAAGAGACTGGATGTCTTCCCACAGTTGTGCAGTTGTTCCCTGGGTGATGGTCAGGATCTATCTGTGGTGTCTATCCTTTCTGTATTCTCTGTAGTACGGTGCAAACCTTCTGTAAAACAGGAAAAGGAAACATGATTTTCTCCAACTCCCTCTCCTTTCCTGAAGGGACTGACTCTCAGTTAGAGACTGTTCCACAGTGAATATCACAGTCTGCTATTCCTCCGAGTCGGGATGAGATAAAAGTCCTTTCTTTTTCCTCACTTGACTATCACATATTGTTCATTCCTGTTGATTCCCTTTGTTCCTATTTTTAAAAATTTTGTCTTTATCATTATTGGTTCATTGATTGTTAACTTAAGTCCAGCAGAGGAAATAAGAAACTCAAAAGTGTCAAAACAGGATGCTGTGGAATAACGTTTTGTAGTTTGGGCAGAAGGACCCAGACTTTATTGGCATAGAAGGGATTGGAGGGGGTTGTATCAATTGGTTGGCTGGTGGCCAATGGATTGGCCAGGGACATCTCAGCCTGGCAACAGATGGTGATTGGTTCTGTCAGGTGGGGTTTTTTGGAGAGAACCCGGGAGAAGCCACTGGACCCTTAAGGTGGGAGCAGCGCTCTCTCTCTCTCTGCTGCCGACTGTCAGAAGGCAGAAACATCTAGACCCTGAAAGAAGCTGTCGCTCTCTCTCTAAAAACCTGGCTGCCTGCTCTTTCTGA
Organism: Scyliorhinus canicula; assembly: GCF_902713615.1. Classification (NCBI taxonomy): domain Eukaryota; kingdom Metazoa; phylum Chordata; class Chondrichthyes; order Carcharhiniformes; family Scyliorhinidae; genus Scyliorhinus; species Scyliorhinus canicula. The sequence continues at coordinate 45,119,615 of NC_052158.1, forward strand.
GTGTCCAGTGAAAACTATGACAAGCTGAAAGAAAGGATAACATCCATCTGAAAGTCTAGACTGAAGCAATGAAACTAACTGGAAGACATCCATCTGAAACAAAGAATCTTATTCTTTTAATTTCATCATTATTTTACATCCCTTTTTTGCCTCTTTGTGTATGTGTGGAGGGTGGGGCGAGTTAAAGGTCGGGGGGGGGGGGTTCAGAGATGAGATTGCAGTTCATCAGTTATATTTGTGGCCTAATTATAGTTTCTGTTAATAATAAAAAGTTAATTGTGTTTAATCTGGTGACTAATTATTGGACAACAGTTATTAGGCAACCGAAGACCTCGGGTATTTTAAAATAAAAGTTAATTTCAACCATAGAACATAGAACGATACAGCGCAGTACAGGCCCTTCGGCCCTCGATGTTGCACCGACATGGAAAAAAACTAAAGGCCATCTAACCTACACTATGCCCTTATCATCCATATGCTTATCCAATAAACTTTTAAATGCCCTCAATGTTGGCGAGTTCACTACTGTTGCAGGTAGGGCATTCCACGGCCTCACCACTCTTTGCGAAAAAACCCACCTCTGACCTCTGTCCTATATCTATTACCCCTCAATTTAAGGCTATGTCCCCTCGTGCTAGCCACCTCCATCCGCGGGAGAAGGCTCTCGCTGTCCACCCTATCTAACCCTCTGATCATTTTGTATGCCTCAATTAAGTCACCTCTTAACATTCTCTCTAACGAAAACAACCTCAAGTCCATCAGCCTTTCCTCATAAGATTTTCCCTCCATACCAGGCAACATCCTGGTAAATCTCCTCTGCACCCGTTCCAAAGCTTCCACGTCCTTCCTATAGTGAGGCGACCAGAACTGTACGCAATACTCCAAATGCGGCCGTACTAGAGTTTTGTACAACTGCAACATGACCTCATGGCTCCGGAACTCAATCCCTCTACCAATAAAGGCCAACACACCATAGGCCTTCTTCACAACCCTATCAACCTGGGTGGCAACTTTCAGGGATCTATGTACATGGACACCGAGATCCCTCTGCTCATCCACACTACCAAGAATTTTACCATTAGCCAAATATTCCGCATTCCTGTTATTCTTTCCAAAGTGAATCACCTCACACTTCTCCACATTAAACTCCATTTGCCACCTCTCAGCCCAGCTCTGCAGCTTATCTATGTCCCTCTGTAACCTGCAACATCCTTCCGCACTGTCTACAACTCCACCGACTTTAGTGTTGTCTGCAAATTTACTCACCCATCCTTCTGCGCCCTCCTCTAGGTCATTTATAAAAATGACAAACAGCAACGGCCCCAGAACAGATCCTTGTGGTACGCCACTCGTAACTGAACTCCATTCTGAACATTTCCCATCGACTACCATTCTCTGTCTTCTTTCAACTAGCCAATTTCTGATCCACATCTCTAAATCACCCTCAATCCCCAGCCTCCGTATTTTCTGCAATAGCCGACCGTGGGGAACCTTATCAAACGCTTTACTGAAATTCATATACACCACATCAACTGCTCTACCCTCGTCTACCTGTTCAGTCACCTTCTCAAAGAACTCGATAAGGTTTGTGAGGCATGACCTACCATGTTGCGACTCCGGATCAAGTGGGTCTGGAATTGACTGCACACTGGCCCAGGGTGTCGTAACAAGGGACACTGGATAGTGACCAAGACTCTGCCCAGTCCCCATCTTCCCAGGCGTGATTCTCCGGTCTCGGTGCGCTGTCGCTCGAGTGAAACAAGGCCGTTGAATAGCAGGAGAGGCCGAATATGAGAACTGCGCCAGGTGCCAAACAGTTTCTGATGCAATTGGCCAGCTCCCGTAGGCGAAATCGGGATCTAGCTGTAGGGTGGCGAGAAATCGATTATCACCACTTAAGCCCAATTTCCATACAATTAACGAGAGCGACCTTGTATCCAATGGCCTCCCTTCATTCATCAGCCTCCCCAGCAAATGGTCACGCCGGCGCCGATTAGTACTCTTTTAAAAAACATGAACCTGGCGGAAGGGGATCTTGGGAAGCTGAGTAGACATCTTTGATTGGCACCCGGCTGCAGCCTCCCTGGGGAAGCCGGTGAGTTGAGGGAGGCCGGTGTATCTCGGACGAGTAGGTCTTAAGTTGGTTTAAGTCCTACTTCAGGGAGTGCTGTGCCCCTTTTGGGCGGAGTTCCGACTCCTGAAACCTTGGGTGAATCCCGTGAGGCATTGAGGCTGCCAGGAGGCCCGCGAGAGGGCTCGCCTGAGATTCTCTGGCCACTTTGTGCTCTCGCTCGAGCGCAATGTAGCCGGAGCATTGTGCCCTATTTCTTCAGTGCAGCTAACTGAAGGGTTTATCCTGGGAAATTCCAGGGAGCCACCCTGCACTGATCTTAACTACCCAGGGGTCTCCGATGGCCCAAGAACCCCCCCCCCCCCCCCCCCCAAAGTGCCGTTTCGCCTGGTCCACGTTTGTGGAGACCAGCATTGATCGGCACCCGGCTGCAGCCTCACTCAGACTGCACATCCCAAATTCAGCTCTCACACACAGCACTGGAAAAAAAACTATCAAATCCAAGCCCAGGCTTTTGGGAAAGGCCGAGACCTTCAGGTAAAATCTTCAAAGAAGACATTTCAGTAAATGTGCCTCTGCTCCTCCCAGATAATTACACCTCACCTTCTCATCTTCAGCAATGACCCATCAACATAACTCAGCCTGTAAATCAGAAGGGAAATGTTTCCAATAAACACCCTGAATATCCAACACACAGCAAATCAAACAGCTCAGCACAAAGCACCGAGTAAACAGATCTCTGAGCTGGATCTTCTGACACAGCATAAGGGGCATTTCCACAGCTGATTGCCCACAGGATAGTCAGACTGCCTGAACATTAGTGTGGATATTGTGCAATGTAATGATTGTAAATTCTGCTCCTTCACTCACCATCTCCTGACTTGGTTTAGAGTCCCTACAGGAAGTGAAGCAGCTGTGGTAGAGGAAGAGGAGACAATGGGCAGAGTGGGTGGGCTCTCTGATTGACGTCTCTCACAGACAATCCAAATATTTCTGCAGTAACAGGACTTTCCTGAAGTTTGGGAAACTGACCGGGGAAACGGAGGAGACTTTGAGCAGCAGATCAGGTGGGGATTTAAACTTGTCATTGTCCCATCTGAATAAAACCTCACTTATTGCAGCTGCTGTCTCAGTTCTTCAGGTAAACGTGTGACAGAGATTTCTAGTGTGGGAATAGCATTCTTCATCCTCGGAGGCTTCCAAACTGACAACATCAGTGTAGAATGTGCTTGACAGCAGACAGATGAGGAAGCCTAGCATCTAAGGCAGCGATGACTTGCAGTAAAGGGATCAGCACATCATGCACAGGAAGGGGGGGGGGGGGGGGGGGGGGGAGCGTGGGGAGACACAGAATGGTCCTGAGAGGAGAATGACCCAGTATTCGGGGTTTGTCTCTATTGCTGGGAGAGTGACTTGGTGACTCAGGGAGTGTGCTGGTCCTAATTGTGTGAGTAAATGCCCCAGGTTTTGATATCTTACAGCCCTGACCTGTTCAGGGGTCACCTACTATGGAGGTTCAGCTTCCCTCAGGTCCAAATTCTGAGACTCAGTCACACCTTCCTATTATTCTCCTGGGGTATCCTGATACATTCATCACTCCCAGTCAGGGCCGGCACAAGGCACCGGCAACTCGGGCAGTCGCCCGGGGCGCCATGTGCTAGGGGGCGCCAGAGACTCGGGTCCCGCGCATGCGCAGTTGGGCCGGTGCCAACCAGCGCATGCGCGGTGGCCACACTCCCCCAGGGTGGCCGCACTCCCCCAGGGCGGCCCCCTCCCCTCTGTCCGCCCCCCCCCTCGGGTCCGCCCCCCCCGCCCCGCCCCGCCCTCCTTGCCTCGGGTCCGCCCCCCCCTCAGGTCCGCCCCCCCTCGGGTCCGCCCCGCCCCCCTCGGGTCCGTCCCCCCCTCGGGTCCGCCCCGCCCCCCCTCGGGTCCTCGCCCCCTCCGCCTCGGTCCGCTCCCCCACCTCGGGTCCGCTCGCCCCCCCCCCTCGGGTCCTCTCGCCCCCGACCCACTCTTGGCCCCACCCCCTCCCTCGCGGCCCCGCCCCCTCCCTCTCGGCCCCGCCCACCTCCCTCTCGGCCCCGCCCCCTCCCTCTCAGCCCTGCCCCCTCCCTCTCGGCCCCGCCCCCTCTCGGCCCCGCCCCCCTCTCGGCCCCGCCCCCCTCTCAGCCCCGCCCCCCTCTCAGCCCCGCCCCTCTCCAAGGGCGCCGAAGTTCAACTTGCCCGGGGCGCCAGCAACCCTAGGGCCGGCGCTGCTCCCAGTGTGTCCCGGTCCATTGTCTGCCAGATGAACTGGTTGATTATATAATAATAATCTTTATTGTCGCAAGTAGACTTACATTAACACTGCAATTAAGTTACTGTGAATAGCCCCTAGTCGCTACATTCTGACGCCTGTTCGGGTACACAGAGGGATAATTCATAATGTCCAATTCACCTATCAAGCACGTCTTTCGGGACTTGTGGGAGGAAACCGCAACACCCAGAGGAAACCTACTCAGAGATGGGGAGAACATGCAGACTCCTCACAGCAGTGACCCAAGCCAGGAATTGAACCTGGGACCCGAGCGCTGTGAAGCAACAGTGCTAACACTGTGCTACCGTGCCGCCCAAGAAGAGGCCATCCAGCCTTGTTTGAAATATATCACTGCTGTATTGCCTCTAACTTGATTGCTTTTCTGTGTAATGCTGTCCCTCTCTCTCCTGTGACCCTCCTCTCTCGTGTCCCTCCACTCTCTCTCTCCTTTGACCCCCTCTCTCTGCTGTATTCTTCTCCCTCTGCTGCAACCCCCCCCCCCCCCCCCTCTTTCTCTCTTCTGGTCCCTTCTCTCTCCTGTATTCCCTCTCTGTCCAGTATCCTTTCTCCCTTCTGTGCCCCTCTCCGTCTTCTGTATCCCACTCTCTCCTGTGGGCCCCCTATCCTTTCCCTCCCTCCCTCTTCACTGTTCCCCCTCTCTTCAGTGCCCACCCTCTCTCCTGTGCCCAACTCTCTCTCACGGTGTTCCCCTCTCCTGTGCATGTGTGGATCGTACCATTCCATGTGATTGATATCTTGGAACTGGAAGCTGTAGGTCTTCATCTTCTGATGTTTTCAAACACATTCGAGGCTACACATCCCACACTGATGTTGTCAGTCTGGAAGCCTCCGGGGATGAAGAATGCTGTTCCCACAGGGGAAATCTCTGTCACACGTTTACCAGGGGAACTGAGACAACAGCTGCAATAAGTGAGGTTTTATTCAGATGAGACAATGACAAGTTTAAATCCCCACCTGAGCTGCTGCTCAAAGTCTCCTCCGTTTCCCCGGCCAGTTTCCCAAACTTCAGGAAACTCCTGTTACTGCAGAAATATTTGGATTGTCTGTGAGAGACGTCAATCAGAGAGCCCACCCACTCTGCCCATTCTCTCCTCTTCCTCTACCACAGCTGCTTCACTTCCTGTAGGGACTCAAAACCAAGTCAGGAGATGGTGAGTGAAGGAGCAGAATTTACAATCATTACGTTGCACAATATCCACACTAATGTTCAGGCAGTCTGACTATCCTGTGGGCAATCAGCTGTGGAAATGCCCCTTATGCTGTGTCAGAAGATCCAACTCACAGACCTGTTTACTCGGTGCTTTGTGCTGAGCTGTTTGATTTGCTGTGTGTTGGATATTGAGGGTGTTTATTGGAAACATTTCCCTTCTGATTTACAGGCTGAGTTTTGTTGATGGATCATTGCTGAATATATGAAGGTGAGGTGTAATTATCTGGGAGGGCAGAGACACATTTACTGAAACGTCCTCTTTAAAGATTTTACCTGAATGTCTCGGTTTTTCCCAGAAGCCTGGGCTTGGATTTGATAGTTTAGCCCAGTGCTGTGTCTGAGAGCTGAATTTGGGATGTGCAGTCTGAGTGAGTGCAGTGTTTAATTTCCCAGGATAAACCAGAATCCTTCAATCAGTTACACTGAAGCAATATTTTCCTTAGCTTCCAGCAGTTCCTGCGCAGTTTTTTTTTGTATATGAAGTAATCGATCCCGGCTTGGGTCACTGTCTTGTGTGGACTTTGCATATTTTGTCTGCATGGATCTCACCCCACAACTCAAAAATGTGCCTGGTAGGTGAATTGGCCATGCTAATATGCCATTTAATTTGGGGGAAAAAAAGAATTGAGTACTCTAAATTTATAGAAAAAAAAATGAAGTAATCACCAAGCCAGCCAATATTTTTGGCAATGGTTAATTGGAGCTCTCCGAGCTCTGCTGGGTTTTTCTCGTGGCTGTCTTCAATGATGTGCATCATCGATTGGGGTGCGGCACAGATCCCTGCAAGGCCTCACTTTTGCTGATTGCCCAAAGGCCTTGGCCAAGTGGAAACGGTTGAAGAGTTCTCAATGTTGGTACGACAGGCAGGCAGGCTGTGTGATCTGTAATGTGGTTTTTAATGTTGACGTGTTGGTTCCAATATTGCTGCCATTGGGCCTTCGATGTTACTCCTTGGCACAATGGTCTTAACCATACAGGCTGATGTGATGAGAGGCGAGCAGCAAGTGGATTGGGAAAGTGCTTGTGTAACGACAGGCTTGGATTGACCTTCTCCAGGAGTTTTCTTGGTGCACTCTCCCTCTTTATAGGAGAGAGTGGGGTGTTGCTCAGAACTGGGAGTCAGGAGAGTTGAGTTGTTTAGAAGGTACCTGAGATGGTACACATTGTTGGGTTGAGGACTGGTATGGGATGAGTTATGCCATTCTGTTGCTCAGTATTCTGCAGTCGAGTAGGCAGTGGCAAGAGCTGAAGTCCTTAAGGTTTGAGCATCTTGCACCCAAAGTTTACCGAGGAGGCTGTTTCACCTTTTGATCTTTGATGCTGTCTTGCTCAGATGTTTTTGTAGGTCAAGGGAATACCAAGATAAACGGGATGTTGTTTGTGCATCAGTCTATTGCCATTCATGGAGATGTTGAATTCTCTCTTAGCGCTGGCATTGTGGAGGTGGAATATACTTCATACTGTTTTGTTACTGATGTTCCTGTCCCGTTTGTTTTCTGCAAATAATATCAGAAAAGGGGAGAAATTTCAAAATCCCCAGTGAATAAACCTTTCTCCAGAGTCTTTTTTATATTCAACACACTCTCAAGTGTAAAACTGGCCTTCACCAGAACTACTCGAGCTCATAGTGAATTGATAGCCTGTTTTACATTCCGCCCGAGTCTTTTTCATTGTCCTCACGGTGCCTGGGAAATATGGGTAGCCACGTTGTCTGTTCCTGGTCAATATCCAGTATCCCTGCTGGAAACAGAGGCTGTGTGACAGTCAAGTGAGTACCTGATCCCCATACAGGGAAATAGCAGATAAAAATTCACTGTGGAACAGTCTCTAACTGAGGAGTCAGTCCCTTCAGCAAAGGAGGAGAGGGAGTTGGAAGAAATCATTTTTCCTTTTCCTGTTTTACAGAAGGATCACATAACTACACCAGAGATTACAGAGAGGATAGACACTGCAGATAGATCCTGACCATCACCCAAGGAACAACTGCACAACTGTGGGAAGACATCTAGTCCCTTCACAGCATTACTCAACACAGAGAAGGTTGTGTAGTGAAAGCATCATCTGGAAATCGGCCGGGTCAGGGAGCTTTGACACATCGTTAGATTTGAAGCTAGTCAGTGGTGTGGAATATTCTATCAGAACAAACCTTTCCGAAGGTTCAGCTGTGGGTGATCAGTCAGGATGAGGTTGGGAAGAAATGTGATTGGGCTCCAAGTGTGGTGAAAGCTTCAATCATTCATCGAGCCTCATGAACCACTGACTCATTCCGACAGGTGAGAGGCTGTTCAAGTGTGAGGTGACTGAGGAGGGCTCCATATAATCTCCTAATACTCAAGGTGCTACTGTTGTACCACCTATATTTGAAGGACAGCCACATGGCAGAGAAAGCATTCAAGTGTGAGGTGTGTGACCGAGCCTTCGCTCAATCATCGACACTCGTGATTCACCGGCACGTTCACACTGGGGAGAAACCATTTACTTGTGAGGTGTGTAACAGAGGATTTGCACAATCTTCAGCCCTAGTGAAACACCGACGCATTCACACAGGAGAGAAACCATTCACGTGTGAATTATGCAACAAATCATTTTCAGTGTCATCGAACCTCCGCACACACCAACGCATTCACACGGGGGAGAGGGCATTCAAGTGTGGGGTTTGCAATAAGGCGTTTGTGAAGTCTACGAGCCTCCTGATACACCAGAGAATTCACACAGGAGAAAAACCCTTCAAGTGTGAGGTATGTGAGAAAGCCTTTACCTGCTCCTCTGATCTGCTGATCCACCAGAGGATTCACACAGGGGAGAAACCCTTTAAATGTGAGGTGTGTGATCGAGCCTTCGCACAGTCATCAACACTCCTGAAGCACCAACGCATCCACACTGGGGAGAAGCCGTTCAAGTGTGATGTGTGTGAGCAGGCCTTCCTGAAGTCCGGGAACCTCCGCGTACACCAACGGATGCACACTGGGGAGAAACCGTTCAAGTGTGAGGTTTGTAACAGGGGCTTTGCTCAATCATCGACTCTGGTGAGCCACTGGCGCATTCACACAGGGGAGAAACCATTCACTTGTGAGGTGTGCAACAAATCGTTCTCGAGGTCATCGACGTTTCGTGTACATCAACGCATTCACACCGGGGAGAAACCATTCAGATGCGACGTGTGCAACAAATCCTTTTTGAGCTCGTCAAAGCTTCTGCTGCATCAGAGGATTCACACAGGAGAAACTATTCAAATGTGAGGTGTATGACAAGATGTTCACACAGTCAGTGTCTATCCAGGTCCATCAACACACTCACAGAAGGAGGAGCTAAGAAATCTTTGTGATGGAGAGGGTGTGGGGTTTGGAATCACAACTGGAGGTTGAGTAGAACAATTATCGTTGGAGATGTGAGTGGAGGAGGAAAGCGCGAGGAGTTCCGCACTGAAACTGTGGGAGATAAACCTGCTCCGACTCCACACTGAGAAAATGAACAACGGGGAAAAAATCCCTTTGCTAAAAGCCACCACAGGGCTGAGCAAAGATCATTAGACCAGGTAATTTGGAAGTGAACATAATCGAGCTACCCTTAGGAACCGGCTGAAGTTTCTTTGTCAGTGGAGGACTTGAATAGTTACTTACTTTACCCATTTTCACACGTTTTCACACGCGGATCTTTTGGCAGCACCAGGGATGGAAACGCTGGCCAGCACTCACCAGTGAAGAGGCTCCCCGGTAAAGGCAATCTTTTCTCTGGTAGAGTTTGACTCTCTTCCTTGTTTCCGTGCACTTAGATCAATCAGTTTCACCAGATGGATGTTGGGGCCGACTCTGGATTATTCTTATGCTTTTATTCAGTGTATCTGCCAATCAGTTTCACAGGATGTGTGAGGCTCGGCCCCCAGGCCAAGCAGCTGCTCTCCTTCTAGTCCCTGCTTGCCCACCCTCCGCTGCCCTTCAGTTTTTACAGCTACATTAACTGGGAGAACCTGCAAGAGGCGGCGGCAGGAAGGGCATCAGGCCACAAGTGGCACACAAAAGTATCTTGATCCCTGTAGCCACCTATGAGCTGTCAGATCAACATAGACATCCAAGTATTGCGCTCATCAAAACATTCCCACAGCAGGCCGTGCCACACCACTTGAAAACCACTCCTCTAATAAGACCACAAACTTAGGGTGCGTGGAATTGTTTGTGTCATTGAAATGTGCCATGTTACTGAAGGTGGATACGAGGGAGTTTGTTAAACCAGATTGACGGCTACAGAAGCATTGTGGGGAATGGAGGGTCAAAGGGCAGTGGGTTGGGAATCAGAAAGCCCTGCCCAACTCACCTGGGGGAAGAGTGTCTTCCAGGAAAGCCAACTCGTCCATGTACCCACATTAAAAAATTTTTTTTAGAGTACCCAATTATTTTTTTTTCCATTAGGGGACAATTTAGCGTGGCCAATGCACCTAATCTGTACATCTTTGGGTTGAGGAGGTGAAACGCACACAGACATGGGGAGAATGTGCAAACTCCACGCGGACAGTGACCCAAGAACGGGTTTGAATCCGGGTCCTCACCACCGTAGGCAGCAATGCTAACCATGCTGCCCCCTTTCCATGTATCCACATGACCACTGGATCTCTGTAGCCATTGGTGTGTTTGTATGATGGAAACGAGTTCCATCCTGTGTCACCAAAGTTATGTATCTTTCTGACCATCAGATTTTAAACAAACATCAATCTGGTATTCTAAGAGAGATTCCTCTGATTGTGGGTGTGTTAGTGAATTGGGCCAGCTCTCAGGAGTGGGTATTAGGAAAATCGGACATCAGTTGGTGATGTGAATTAAGGACAGATCCTCTTCAGGTGACGGGTGTTTGACTAATACCATGGGTAATGTTTGTACTCTGCTGTCTGGGAGGACTACCATACTGAGTATGATGAGGGAGTAGGAGTGAGTCTCTACAAACCTGAGTTCCCCCAGCCCATCATACCTCAATGTAATAACGGTGTGACATGTTGACCTTACACTCTTTCAGGATTAATTTCATGTTCTGGGCAAGACCTTGAGTCATTTTCAAATGCTTTGTTATTTCGGTTGAGTTGTAAGCTGAATATTGTTTTGTTTGTCTGCTTTTAAATCTTCTAAATAAATTTATAACTCACAACAAATTCATGTTTTTTTATCTTAACCCAAACTATCTGGTTTATCAACATGGTGTGTTCCTACTCATGGAAACACTCAGGAGCCTACAGTAAGAGTCCTGTACACAATATATTGGTCAATGTCAATGTGGCTGGTATACTTTCTCCATCAATGGGTTCATAATTTACAGTTACCAGGAAGTATAATATTTCCCGAAGAATAAAAATACTTAAATATACATGTCAACCTTTATGAACACAAGGTATAGGAAAACAATTTGCAACTAATGAAATTATTTTTGAAGTATAATTTTTATTGCAACATAAAAACATGGCAGCCAATCAGTGCACAGTGTGATAATCCTTTTAGGGACCATGAACGGTTGAAGAGAAATGTGAAAATCCTGTGATTAACCAACAGATTTCACATTTTTAAATCAAAACAAACTTTATGGTACACAAAAGAATTAAACAAAACTAGCACTATAAACATAACACTTTTTAATTATTTTTAGAATAAATGCTATGAACTCAGTTCTATTTCTTACTCCCACCAACAATTCTCTTATACATCGTAAGTATTGAAGGATCGTTCCCTTCTTTTGGGACCGAGCCAAAGGTGTGCCACAAAAACTCTCTTGGTCGGTCGTCCCAAGGTTTCTCTTAGTTTTCCAGTTCATCCCCATCTTCAAGCGGATTAATAAGATTATTGTGGGCTTCGTGTGGGGGAGGGGGGCAAGCCCCTGCGGGTGAAGAGGGCAATGCTGGAACGGAGCCGTGGAGAATGGTGGGCTGGCGCTGCTGAATTTCAGTAATTACTATTGGGTGGCCAACATAGCCATGGTGGGACGGTGGCTGGTGAGGGGGGAGCCGGCGTGGGTGCGCATGGAGGCGGCCTCGTGTAAGGGCACAAGTTTAGGGGCACTGGTGACGGCGCCCCTGCCGTTCCTGCCGGTGCGTTACTCCACCAGTCCGGTGGTGATGGTGACCCTGAGAATCTGGGGACAGTGGAGGAGACGTGGGGCAGAGGGGGCATTAGTGTGGTCCCCGATCTGCAATAACCATAGTTTTGTCCCGGGGAGGATACATGGGGGGTTCCGTATTTGGCAGAGAGCGGGAATAGAGAGGATGGGGGACTTGCTCTTGGAAGGAGGATCCAGCGGAGGATCCGCTGGAGGATAAGTTTGCGTTAGCTGGAGGGAATGATCTCCGATATTTACAGGTACAGGACTTTTTGCAGAGGCAGGTACCAACCTTCCCACTCCTGCAGTTAAGGGGAATTCAGGATAGGATGGTTTCTGGAGGATGGTAGGGGAGGGGAGTGTCTTGGACATATATAAAGAGCTTATGGGGTCGGAGGATACGCAGACCGAGGAGCTGAAGCTTAAGTGGGAGGAGGAGCTGGAGCTGAAGCTTAAGTGGGAGGAGGAGC